>NC_057794.1:121474334-121476616 GCF_018294505.1 Triticum aestivum
CTTCTTCCCCGCGCCTGGCCGCCGCCTCGTCGCCCTCCGCCGCCAAGCCCCTCGCCGGCCGGACCCGGCCACCGCACTCCTCCCTGCCGCCTCACGCTCCGCCGGCCGGAGCCGACCTCCGCCGCGGCCGGCCATCTCCTCCTCCTCCTCCGGCCTCGCCTCCCCGCACGGATCCGACCGCCCCGGCCATCTTCTTCTCCGGCTCAACTCCGGCGAGCTCCAGCTCGCGCCGGCGAACCTCGGGCCACGTGCCCCCGAAACCCTAGATCCAGATCCGGAGGTTGAATTTTTTCCTAAGTCCTCAGAATTTTTAGTTCATATGCCCATGTTCGCGGCTCCGTAACTTTGCATCCATAGCTCCGATTCATGCATATAGCATATCAAAATGTTCACCTCAGAGAGTACATCATTTCATTCCATTGCATCATTTTCATTTGAGTTCATCTTGATGCCCGAAATGCTGTTAGAAGAGGGCTACTTGAGTTAATTGTCAGATCTGCTACTCCGTTTAGCACTTTTGTCATTTTTTCCATGATTATTGTGTGCATGATATGCCCGTGAGTTCTACATGTGTTTTGTTAAGGGTTTTGTCATCTTTCCAGAGGTGCAACCCATGTATTTTTAGGATGTGTGTGGCGACTTGTGTAAGCTTGTAAAGTGGTGCACTTGCTAAGTCTGTTTTCAGGGACTTAGTAATTTCACTGTCCTGGAGCTGTTTATCTCATGATGTCATATGTTCTTGTTGTTTCCTAGTGATCCGTGCCTCTTTTGAGGATGATCAGTAAGGGAGTTTTGTTAATCTTGTAGTGCTCTATCCATCCATGTCTTTGTTTGCAATTATGGAGCACCCTAGCTTGAGTCAATCGAGCTCTACTTTTGCTACTTTGTGAATCTGGGCAGATTGTCAACTTGTTTGCAATTTTGCCGGTGATGTTGTAGTTGATCCGTGCATGCTATGCTATTGTTCTTGCCATGTCTAGCTTGCATTTTGTGCCTTCTTGTTGGATGTATGCTTGCAATTGTATTTTCTGATCCTTTTTGGTTCAAGGTCACTAAGGGACTTTTGTTAAGCTCTTTGAGTAGCTCCATGCCATGCTTTACTTTGCCATGTTCAAGTCCTGTAGCATGTAGTTTTGTTGCTCCGAAGAGGGCTACCTGATCTGAAATTCCATACAAGTGTTGATTTCACTAAGTCTGAGATCTGTTTGCCATTTGCATTTTTGCCATGCTTGTTTGAACTTGTTAATGGATGATTTGGCCGTAGCTCAATGCTAGACTTTTGTTAAGCATCTTGTGTGCATCCATGCCATGTTTTTTGTTGCCATGTTTGGGTGCTGTAGCATGTTCATCTCATTGCATTTAGATGCCTACTTGCTGTAAATCGCAGACCGGTGTCATTTTTGAATCGCTTGCCATTTCCAAACCGTAACTCCGATTCCGGCGTTCTTTATATCGTTTTCAAGCGATTTCATCTCATCTTTCTAGTGGCACACTTGGATTTCCAAGTTGAGGCCAGGTTCATGCATTTCCTGTCATTCTTGCATTTGGCATCCCGCATCGCATCCCGCATAGCATATCATCATTTCATCATATTGCTTGTTCTTGCACGTGGTTGATTGTATCCTTGTTGCTTGTTTGTCTTGTTTGGGTAGAGCCGGGAGACGAGTTCGCTAACGAGGAGCCCGTTGAGTTTGCTTTTGAGGATCCAGTCAACTCTGACAACTGTGCAGGCAAGATGATCATACCCTCGAAAACACTACTATCTTTGCTATGCTAGTTTTGCTCGCTCTTTTGCTATGCCAATGCTACGATGCCTATCACTTGCTTGCAAGCCTCCCAAATTGCCATGTCAAACCTCTAACCCACCTTGTCCTAGCAAACCATTGATTGGCTATGTTACCGCTTCGCTCAGCCCCTCTTATAGCGTTGCTAGTTGCAGGTGAAGATTGGAGCCCGTTCCTTGTTGGAACATTTACTTACTTATTGGGATATCATTATATTGCCATGTTATCTTAATGCATCTATATACTTGGTAAAGGGTGGAAGGCTCGGCCTCTCGCCTAGTGTTTTGTTCCACTCTTGCCGCCCTAGTTTCTGTCATATCGGTGTTATGTTCCCGGATTTTGCGTTCCTTACGCGGTTGGGTTATAATGGGAACCCCTTGATATTTCGCCTTGATTAAAGCTTTTCCGGCAATGCCCAACATTGGTTTTACCATTCGCCACCTAGCCTTTTCTTTCCCTTGGGTTCTGCAGACTCAAGGGTCATCTTATTTTTACCCC
>NC_057794.1:121476677-121642296 GCF_018294505.1 Triticum aestivum
CCCCCCCCGGGCCAGTGCTCCTCTGAGTGTTGGTCCAACCGAGCGATGTCCGGGGCTACCAGGGGCAACTCTGGGCTGGCCTACCCGACGTCTGGCTCATCTGAGTGTGCCCTGAGAAAGAGATATGTGCAGCTCCTATCGGGATTTGTCGGCACATTCGGGCGGTGTTGCTGGTCTTGTTTTAACCTGTCGAAGTGTCTTGAATTACCGAGATACCGAGTCTGATCGGAACATCTTGGGAGGAGGTCTATTCCTTTGTTGGCCGTGAGAGCTTGTCATGGGCTAAGTTGGGACTCGCCTGCAGGGATTTGAAATTTCGAAAGCCGTGCCCGCGGTTATGGGTAGATGGGAATTTGTTAATGTCCGGTTGTAGATAACTTGAACCTTAACTTAATTAAAATGAATCAACTGAGTGCGTTACCGTGATGGCCTCTTCTCGGCGGAGTCCGGGAAGTGGACACGGTGTTGGAGTAATGTTTGCGCAGGTT
Source organism: Triticum aestivum (assembly GCF_018294505.1). Lineage (NCBI taxonomy): Eukaryota > Viridiplantae > Streptophyta > Magnoliopsida > Poales > Poaceae > Triticum > Triticum aestivum. The sequence continues at coordinate 121,477,166 of NC_057794.1, forward strand.
GCCCTCTAGTTTCTCACTTGCGCTTTGCCTCCTCTTCTCACTCTCCTTTGCGAATAAGTTAGCCACCATACTTGCTAGTCGCTTGCTGCAGCTCCACTCATATTTTACCTTGCCTTACCTATAAGCTTAAATAGTCTTGATCGCAAGGGTGCGAGATTGCTGAGTCCCTGTGGCTCACAGATTACTATTACACCAGATGCAGGGCCTGATGATTCCGCTCCAGGAGACGCGTATGAGCTCAAGTGGGAGTTCGACGAAGACTCTCAACGTTACTATGTTTCCTTTCCCGATGATCAGTAGTGGTGCCCAGTTGGGGGTGATTGGGACCGTGTCGCATGTTGGGTTCTCTTTTTTTTTGGCGCCATAGTCGGGCCATGAGTGTTTGGATGATGTAATGTTATTTATGTACTTGTTTGACATGGCGAGTGTAAGCCAACTATGTTATCTCCCCTTTCATTATTATATTACATGGGATGTTGTGAAGATTGCCTAACTTGCGACATATGCCTTCAATGCGATTATGTCTCTAAGTCGTGCCTCGACACATGGGAGCTATAGTCGCATCGAGGGTGTTACAAGTTGGTAATCAGATCCTTCCCCGACCTTAGGAGCCCCATTGCTTGATCGTTTTTAGTGGCCGAGTTGTGTCTAGAAAAATGTTTTGAGTCTTTAGGAATTATATATCGGAGAGTTTAGGAATTCTTTTTACTTCCCAGTATCCTCATCGCTCTGGTAAGGCATCCTGACGTAGAGTTTTGACTCTTCTCTTCTCAAATTTCACTAAAAATTTTTTTAGGATCACGCGAGTATCTTGGAATCGTTCCGATGGTTTTATGATGAGAACATTGTCTTGGTGCCTCCTCTCAGGGGTTTAGTGGAAGTGTCCCGGGGAGTTGAGCTCTGAGGTGTTGTCATCATAATTTTATCGTTGCAGTTCTGGAATACCTGAGTTTAGTATGCCGGCATCGAAAATCTCTTTTATGCAGTTCGTTGGTGAGATAACCTCGACGCCACCCAGTACTGGGGCGGGAGTTCGGGAGTATCGCCATAACTTGTATAACGGATGCTTTTCGAAGGTTGAGGTAGATGGTTTCTGAAGTTTTTCTTGGTTATGTGTTGATGGATGGATACAGGTGGATGTAGGATTTGCTAGTTTGGGTGAGATATTATGCTTCCCCTGTATCCCCAACACCTGATTGCATAACCGGAAAGGTTCGGGAGTTTCATAGGTGGGAATTCTTGTAGCTCTAGTTTTTCTTCCATGGATATTGGTTTGAGATTGGGATTTCTTATCGATTATTCGTTCTTGATCCGTACCTTGTTGATTTATTTCTCTACCTTAATTCTACGTGGCTTTTCAATTTATGGATATGTGACCATTTCAAGAGGAATGCATTCGTTCATTTTGTTCGGATGTGAAGACTATATGTTGCAATTTTCATTCCGTTGGATTCAGCTTCAATACTTATCTGTCAATGTGCTAATGGTGGTCAACCTCTTCAGGATGGCTCCTCCTACGCGCACGACTCCGAATCCTGATCCGCCACCACCTCCACCTCCTCCGGACGCATAGCAAGCTGTGATGGCCACAACCAATGCAAACACACAGTTGATCATGCAAATTCTTCAAGAGCGCAATCAAGGCAACCAAGGGAATCAAGGCAGCAATCAGAGTCACTTTGCTACACTCAACCAGTTCCTTGCTAACGGGCCTAAGACTTTCAGCAATTGTGTTGAGGCAACCGATGCTAACGATTGGCTAGTGGATCTGTGCAAGCATTTCGAGTGCAGTCACGTTAGGCCTGAGGACTTTGTTAAGTTCGCTTCCTTCCAACTCGAAGATCAAGCTGCAGAATGGTTCCAGCAGTACAAGGATTCCAGAGGTGGACGTGTTATAACTTGGGATGATTTCCGTCGAGATTTCCAAGCTCATCATATTCCTCAGAGCGTGGTTGAAAGCAAGCGTGAGGAATTCCGCAATCTGAAGCAAGGCTCTTTGTCTGTCTATGACTACAACAAGTTGTTTCAGAAGCTCGCATGCTTTGCCAAGCAGGACGTGCCTGATGAGAAGAGCATGATATATCAGTTCAGGGGTGGTCTCAGAGAAGATATTCAGCTAGCTCTTGTTATCTTTGATCCCTTGAGGTACGATGAGTTCTACAACATGGCACTGAAGCAAGAGGCTGCTTAGTTGAGGTGTGATGCTTCCAAGAAGCGAGTCAGAGATGTTACTCCTTCTTCCTCTACTCAAGTGGCCAAGCAGCAGAAGTTTTGGCTTCCTCCTCCTCCGTTCCGTCAGCCGTATCAGCAGAAGAGCAAAGGTGGCAGTGGTTCTTCCCACCCACCCAACCCTGGCTTTCAGAACAAGACTTCGTCTCAAGCTCCAAGATCGAGTGCTCCGTATCACCGTCCGCTTTCAGAGGTCACGTGCAACAAGTGCCAACAGAAGGGTCACTATGCCAACAAGTGTTTCAACCAGAGGCGTCTTCCTCCTCCTCCTGTCAGATCGGCAAGTACAGCTGTGCTCAAGCATAACCCCAAGTCTGCCAAGGTTAATTTGATGAATGCAGCTCAGGCAGAGGAATCATCAGATGTCATCATGGGTAACCTTCCTGTTAATGATATTCCCGCAAAAGTTCTTTTTGACACGGGTGCATCGCATTGTTTCATCTCGAGGCCATTTGTTTCTAAGCATGAGTTTCCTTTGCAAGTTTTGCCTAGACAGTTATCTGTTGTTTCTCCGGGTAAATTCATGAATGCAAGCGCTATTGCCCCAGATGTTTCTATCACATTGGGCGATTACAAGTTTCTCTCTTCTCCGGTGGTTCTTGGTAACTCGGATATTGATCTTATTCTCGGAATTGATTGGCTTTCTAAGCACAAGGCACATCTTGATTGTGCAGCCAGGCAGATTCAATTGACTCATTCGTCTAAGGATGTAATTGTCTTTGCCGCTCATGATGATACTATCCGTCTATTTTCTCTCAATGAGAAGGGCGAATTGGATGCCATCTCTCAAATTCCAGTCGTTTGCGAATATCAAGACGTCTTTCCAGAAGAGCCCCCAGGAATGCCTCCGCACCGGCCAGTTGAATTCGTTATTGATCTTGAGCCTGGCACGGAACCTGTGTGCAAACGTCCTTACAAGCTCGGACCTGAAGAGTTGAAGGAGCTGAAGAAGCAACTCGATATTCAAGAGAAAATGGGTCTTATCCGGCCTAGTTCTTCTCCGTGGGGTTGTGGTGTTCTTTTTGTGAAGAAGAAGGATGGAACGGACCGACTTTGTGTTGATTACCGTCCAGTGAACAAGAAGACCATCAAGAACAAATACCCACTTCCCAACATCAATGAGCTGTTCGAACAACTCGAAGGTGCCCAAGTATTCTCCAAGCTTGATCTCCGTATGGGTTATCACCAGATTCACATTCGTGAAGAAGATATTCCCAAGACAGCATTCAGAACAAGCTTTGGTTCATATGAATACATTGTCATGTCTTTTGGCCTCGCCAACGCTCCTCCGACATTCTCTCGCGTGATGAACTTCATCTTCAACGCCTACACCAATGACTTCGTTTTGGTCTATCTCGATGACATTCTGGTTTTCTCGAAGAACAAGGAAGATCATGCCAAGCACTTGCGTTTGGTTCTTGATAAGCTCAGGGAACATCAGTTCTACGCCAAGTTCTCCAAGTGTGAGTTTTGGCTCGATGAGGTTCTTTATCTTGGTCATATCATCTCTGCCAAGGCCATTGCCATGAATCCTGAGAAGGTTTCTGCAATTGTGAATTGGGAACCTCCTCAGAATGTGAAGTAACTCCGCAGTTTTCTCGGTCTCGCAAGCTATTGCCGAAGATTCGTTGAAAAATTTTCTAAGATCGCGAAGCCTCTCTCTAATCTTCTTCAGAAGCACGTCAAGTACGTTTGGTCTCCGGAGTGTGATATTGCTTTCAACACTTTGAAAGAGAAATTGATCACTGCCCCAGTTCTGACTCCGCCTGATGAATCCAAGCCGTACGAGGTCTTTTGTGATGCCTCTCTCCAAGGTCTTGGCGCAGTATTGATGCAAGAGAAGAAAGTTGTTGCTTATACTTCTCGCCAGTTGAAGCCTAATGAGAAGAACTACCCCACTCATGATCTCGAGTTGGCGGCAGTTGTGCATGCTCTTTTGACTTGGAGACATCTTCTATTGGGAAGAAAAGTGGACATTTTCACTGATCACAAGAGTCCCAAGTACATCTTCACTCAGCCTAATCTCAACCTCAGGCAAACTCGATGGGTCGAAATGATTCAAGAGTATAATATGAGTATCGAGTATACTCCAGGCAAGGCCAATGTGATTGCTGACGCTTTGAGCAGAAAGGCCTACTGCAACAGTCTGATTCTCAAGCCTTATCAACCCGAGCTTTGTGAAGCTTTCCGCAAACTTAACCTGCAAGTTGTTCCTCAAGGTTTCCTCGCCAACCTTCAAGTCTCTCCTACCTTGTAAGACCAGATTCGCCAAGGCCAACTACTTGATGCTATGGTGAAAAAGGTGAAGATTGGGATTGCCAAGAGTCAACCCAAGTACAAGTGCTACCACCTTGATGACAAGGACACTCTTTTCTTCGAGGATCGTATTGTGGTACCCAAAGGTGACCTCCGTGAAGTGATCATGAACGTGGCTCACAATTCTCTCCTCTCCATCCACCCTGGGAGCATGAAGATGTATCAGGACCTTAAGCAAGCTTATTCGTGGACTCGAATGAAGCGCGAGATCGCTCAATTTGTGAACGGCTGTGATGTCTGCAGAAGAGTGAAGGCAGAACACCAAAGGCCAGCTGGTCGCCTCCAACCTCTTGCCATTCCAGAATGGAAGTTTGACCACATTGAAATGGACTTCGTGACTGGGTTTCCAAAGTCCAAGCGTGGCAATGATGCTATATTCGTTGTCATCGACAAACTCACCAAAGTGGCTCATTTTCTGCCTATCAAAGAGTCGATCACTGCAGCTCAATTGGCGGAACTCTATACCTCTCGTATTGTCTCTCTGCACGGTATTACACAAGTGATCTCTTCAGACCGTGGCAGCATCTTTACCTCGAAGTTTTGGGATTCTTTTCAGAAGGCCATGGGCACCAACATCCGCTTCACCATAGCTTTCCATCCTCAAACAAGCGGTCAAGTCGAGCGTGTCAACCAGATTCTTGAAGATATGCTCAGGGCTTGTGTGATCTCCTTCGGCATGAAGTGGGAGGATTGTCTTCCTTATGCCGAATTCTCCTACAACAACAGTTTTCAAGCAAGTTCGGGCAAGGCCCCATTTGAAATTCTGTATGGCAGGAAGTGCCGTACCCCTCTCAACTGGTCTGAAACCGGTGAACGTCAGCTTTTGGGTAATGATTTAATCACAGAGGTAGAAGAAATGTGTAAAGTCATTCGTGATAACCTCAAAGCAGCCCAATCCCGCCAGAAGAGCTACTATGATAGTAAGCACCGTGATTTGGCTTTCGAGATCGGAGATCATGTTTACCTTCGCGTCTCTCCTATGAAAGGTACTCGTCGCTTCGGTATCAAAGGGAAGCTTGCCCCCAGATACGTGGGACCTTTCAAGATTGTCAGAAAGAGAGGCGACCTCGCCTATCAACTCGAGCTTCCTTCAAACTTTGCAAATGTTCATGACGTGTTCCATGTCTCTCAGCTTCGAAAGTGCTTCAAGACTCCTGACCGCACCATCAACTTCGAGGACATTGAGCTCCAAGAAGATCTCTCTTATCGTGAGCACCCAGTTGCTATTCTTGAAGAGACTGAACGCAAGACTCACAAGAAGTCAATCAAATTTCTCAAAGTCAAGTGGTCACACCATTCCGACCGTGAAGCTACCTGGGAACGCGAGGATCACCTCCGTTCTGAGTACCCGGCGTTCTTTTAGTCCTAGATCTCGGAACGAGATCCTTTCGTAGTGGTGGAGTGTTGTAACACCCCGGATGTAACTTTCCCTATTTGTACTCCAACTCTTGCCGTTTCCAGCGTTAAGTTATATCTATTTCCTCGGGTTCAGGTTTTTTTGTCTCCGTGTGTTGTTGTCGTTGTCATGCATCTCATATCATGTCATCATGTGCATTGCATTTGCATACGTGTTCATCTCATGCATTCGAGCATTTTCCCCGTTGTCCGTTTTGCATTCCGGCGCTTCGTTCTCCTCCGGTGGCCATTTCTAGCTTTCTTTCGTGTGTGGGGATTAAACATTTCTGGATTGGACCGAGACTTTCCAAGCGGCCTTGGTTTACTACCGGTAGACCGCCTGTCAAGTTTCGTACCATTTGGACTTCGTTTGATACTCCAACGGTTAATCGAGGGACCGAAAAGGCCTTGTGTGTGTTGCAGCCCAACACCCCTCTATTTTGGCCCAAAACCCACCAAACTCTGCTCCATGTCCTAGAGCGTTCGATCACGATCGCGTGGCCGAAAACCGCACCTCATTTGGACTCTCCTAGCTCCCTCTATTCCTATTTAAAAGCCCCCCGATTTTCGGATCTCCTCCTACCTCCGAAACCCTAAAAAATCCACCGCGCCGCGCCGGACACGTCCGGTCCGGGCAGACGAAGCTGCCGCCGCCGCCCCGCGCCAGTAGCGCGCCGCCACGTGGCACCTGGCGCCCGCCGTCGCCGCGGCCCACACGGGCCCGAGGCCGGCCCTCTCCCGCGCCGAACCGGGCCGCCTCACCCACGCCCGCCGCCGCCTTCTTCCCCGCGCCCGGCCGCCGCCTCGTCGCCCTCCGCCGCCAAGCCCCTCGCCGGCCGGACCCGGCCACCGCACTCCTCCCCGCCGCCTCGCGCTCCGCCGGCCGGAGCCGAGCTCCGCCGCGGCCGGCCATCTCCTCCTCCTCCTCCGACCTCGCCTCCCCGCACGGATCCGACCGCCCCGGCCGTCTTCTTCTTCTCCGGCTCAACTCCGGCGAGCTCCAGCTCGCGCCGGCAAACCTCGGGCCACGTGCCCCCGAAACCCTAGATCCAGATCCGGAGGTTGAATTTTTTTCCCAAGTCCTCAGAATTTTTAGTTCATATGCCCATGTTCGCAGCTTCGTAACTTTGCATCCGTAGCTCCGATTCATGCATATAGCATATCAAAATGTTCATCTCAGAGAGTGCATCATTTCATTCCATTGCATCATTTTCATTTGAGTTCATCTTGATGTCCGAAATGCTGTTAGAAGAGGGCTACTTGAGTTAATTGTCAGATCTGCTACTCCGTTTAGCACTTTTGTCATTTTTCCATGATTATTGTGTGCATGATATGCCCGTGAGTTCTACATGTGTTTTGTTAAGGGTTTTGTCATCTTTCCAGAGGTGCAACCCATGTATTTTTAGGATGTGTGTGGTGACTTGTGCAAGCTTGCAAAGTGGTGCACTTGCTAAGTCTGTTTTCAGGGACTTAGTAATTTCACTAAGTCCTGGAGCTATTTATCTCATGATGCCATATGTTCTTGTTGTTTCCTAGTGATCGGTGCCTCTTTTGAGGATGATCAGTAAGGGAGTTTTGTTAATCTTGTAGTGCTCTATCCATCCATGTCTTTGTTTGCAATTATGGAGCACCCTAGCTTGAGTCAATCGAGCTCTACTTTTGCTACTTTGTGAATCTGGGCAGATTGTCAACTTGTTTGCAATTTTGCCGGTGATGTTGTAGTTGATCCGTGCATGCTATGCTATTGTTCTTGCCATGTCTAGCTTGCATTTTGTGCCTTCTTGTTGGATGTATGCTTGCAATTGTATTTTCTGATCCTTTTTGGTTCAAGGTCACTAAGGGACTTTTGTTAAGCTCTTTGAGTAGCTCCATGCCATGCTTTACTTTGCCATGTTCAAGTCCTATAGCATGTAGTTTTGTTGCTCCGAAGAGGGCTACCTGATCTGAAATTCCATACAAGTGTTGATTTCACTAAGTCTGAGATCTGTTTGCCATTTGCATTTTTGCCATGCTTGTTTGAACTTGTTAATGGATGATTTGGCCGTAGCTCAATGCTAGACTTTTGTTAAGCATCTTGTGTGCATCCATGCCATGTTTTTTGTTGTCATGTTTGGGTGCTGTAGCATGTTCATCTCATTGCATTTAGATGCCTACTTGCTGTAAATCGCAGACCGGTGTCATTTTTGAATCGCTTGCCATTTCCAAACCGTAACTCCGATTCCGGCGTTCTTTATATCGTTTTCAAGCGATTTCATCTCATCTTTCCAGTGGCACACTTGGATTTCCAAGTTGAGGCCAGGTTCATGCATTTCCTGTCATTCTTGCATTTGGCATCCCGCATCGCATCCCGCATAACATATCATCATTTCATCATATTGCTTGTTCTTGCACGTGGTTGATTGTATCCTTGTTGCTTGTTTGTCTTGTTTGGGTAGAGCCGGGAGACGAGTTCGCTAACGAGGAGCCCGTTGAGTTTGCTTTTGAGGATCCAGTCAACTCTGACAACTGTGCAGGCAAGATGATCATACCCTCGAAATCACTACTATCTTTGCTATGCTAGTTTTGCTCACTCTTTTGCTATGCCAATGCTACGATGCCTACCACTTGCTTGCAAGCCTCCCAAATTGCCATGTCAAACCTCTAACCCACCTTGTCCTAGCAAACCATTGATTGGCTATGTTACCGCTTCGCTCAGCCCCTCTTATAGCGTTGCTAGTTGCAGGTGAAGATTGGAGCCCGTTCCTTGTTGGAACATTTACTTACTTATTGGGATATCATTATATTGCCATGTTATCTTAATGCATCTATATACTTGGTAAAGGGTGGAAGGCTCGGCCTCTCGCCTAGTGTTTTGTTCCACTCTTGCCGCCCTAGTTTCTGTCACATCGGTGTTATGTTCCCGGATTTTGCGTTCCTTACGCGGTTGGGTTATAATGGGAACCCCTTGATATTTCGCCTTGATTAAAGCTTTTCCGGCAATGCCCAACATTGGTTTTACCATTCGCCACCTAGCCTTTTCTTTCCCTTGGGTTCTGCAGACTCAAGGGTCATCTTATTTTTACCCCCCCCCCGGGCCAGTGCTCCTCTGAGTGTTGGTCCAACCGAGCGATGTCCGGGGCTACCAGGGGCAACTCTGGGCTGGCCTACCCGACGTCTGGCTCATCTGAGTGTGCCCTGAGAAAGAGATATGTGCAGCTCCTATCGGGATTTGTCGGCACATTCGGGCGGTGTTGCTGGTCTTGTTTTAACCTGTCGAAGTGTCTTGAATTACCGAGATACCGAGTCTGATCGGAACATCTTGGGAGGAGGTCTATTCCTTTGTTGGCCGTGAGAGCTTGTCATGGGCTAAGTTGGGACTCGCCTGCAGGGATTTGAAATTTTGAAAGCCGTGCCCGCGGTTATGGGTAGATGGGAATTTGTTAATGTCCGGTTGTAGATAACTTGAACCTTAACTTAATTAAAATGAATCAACTGAGTGCGTTACCGTGATGGCCTCTTCTCGGCGGAGTCCGGGAAGTGGACACGGTGTTGGAGTAATGTTTGCGCAGGTTGCCCTCTAGTTTCTCACTTGCGCTTTGCCTCCTCTTCTCACTCTCCTTTGCGAATAAGTTAGCCACCATACTTGCTAGTCGCTTGCTGCAGCTCCACTCATATTTTACCTTGCCTTACCTATAAGCTTAAATAGTCTTGATCGCGAGGGTGCGAGATTGCTGAGTCCCTGTGGCTCACAGATTACTATTACACCAGATGCAGGGCCTGATGATTCCGCTCCAGGAGACGCGTATGAGCTCATGTGGTAGTTCGACGAAGACTCTCAACATTACTATGTTTCCTTTCCCGATGATTAGTAGTGGTGCCCACTTGGGGGTGACTGGGACCGTGTCGCATGTTGGGTTCTCTTTTATTTTGGCGCCGTAGTCAGGCCATGAGTGTTTGGATGGTGTAATGTTATTTATGTACTTGTTTGACGTGGCGAGTATAAGCCGACTATGTTATCTCCCCTTTCATTATTATATTACATGGGATGTTGTGAAGATTGCCTAACTTGCGACATATGCCTTCAATGCGATTATGTCTCTAAGTCGTGCCTCGACACGTGGGAGCTATAGTCGCATCGAGGGTGTTACACCTGTGGTGCTTTAACGGGGAAGATGATGCCACCCACTGCAGGTGTAAGGGACCGGACTCCGCTGCTGCTCTAGCAAAAATCCCATCCGAGTTGTTCAAGGGAGAGGAAGAGGAGTTCACACGTATCAAGCCACGGGATGGATTCTCCATGTACAACCCTCCAAGCTGGGTGAGATGTCACTCTTTATTCCCAACCTTCTCGCATTCTTCGTCGTAAATACTCACCTTGCCGTTTCACGGCAGGAACAGCGAAAAGCTGTAAGGGAGGTCAGCAGCCCACCTCCACAACCGGAGGACCCTGACCGGGCCCTCGATCCCGGACTCGAAGAGGATCCGGACATATTTGTGGGGCTGATAGACAGGACGTTCTATCAATTGAGCTGTGATGACGCCATGGTGGCCATCATGGCCGACCATCCTGGGCTACTCCCTGCATCGCATGTAAGAAAAAACCGGAGTCCCAACTTCCGAGAAGGACCCCCTTTTATGCAATTCACATTACCGTACACATATGGTGTTTTACAGGGAAGGCCTTCGGGACGCCATGCCGAACCCGCAGTGACTCGCCAACCAGGGGCACCGAAGCCGGGTAGGCCAAAAAGGAAGGCGGTCAGGACTGAGACGCCGGCGCAGAGGTATGATACAAAACCTTGCTCCGTGGTTGTCGTCTTTCTTAAAATATAATCACGCCTCCACCAGTCGGGCTCCAGGGCCGGACATAGAGGTGGAAGCTAACACGGGGCGAACGCCGGATGCTCCTCCTACAGAGGATGCAGACCGACTATACGCTACAAATTTCGAAGTGGAGAGCGCCATGAATCACATGCATCGCCGGGACGTAGTCCGTGACGCTTGTTTCTCCCAAGAGGCGTTTGATGCCTTCAGCTCAGGAGACGCGTACATCCGTGCTGCTCAAAATGGTCTAGCCAGAGCCACGGACCAGTATGTAAGGGATATACGGGTAAGAAAAATCTGATGATTATATATATATCAGTAGCCCTTGATACTTGAAACAGTTGACGCAACTGATTTAAGGATCATTATATGTGCAGGTTCTTACAGAGAAGAATTCCTAATTGTCTCAAGAGCTGGAAGAGTGCAAGGCCCAGCTAGGGGCCACTGTTGCTGCGTTGAAGGAGTCTGAGAAGGGCCCCTCTGGTAACACTTGCTTCCATTGCAAAGAATACATGTACCAGATAGTATGCGGCATGCATGCAAATCTAACAATCGATGTTTGCAGATGACCCCGGAGTGAATCCGGAGGCCGTGGCGGTGAATGCGGCACGTGCTTATCGACAGCTAAATGCTAGCGAGCGCGTGATTACGCGAGTCAGGCAGGAGAAAAATAATCTCCAAGGCGCCAATATCCGGCTGGGCGTGGAACTGAAAGATGTTCGTGCCCAGCTTGCGGACTCCGTGAAGGAGAATAAGCGGCTTCGATGCGGCATTTTCAGTAAGTACTTTGAATGAACTTTGGAAGGAGTTCGGCGGAGAAGCTGACTAACAGAGTTATGTCTGCAGGTATGCTGACAGGTCGTCCCGTGGAGGAGATGCCCGGGTCTACAGGTGATCTTCTACCAGAGCTCTCACAACTGCACGAACAAGTTCGTCAGGTGATGCAAGGTATTGCCCAAGCCTTATGGCCATCCGCGTCCCCGCCAGGAGGCATGGGGGAGCTTATAGAGAAGCTCAAGGGAGCGCGGCAGCACTTTCGATTATGGGATATCGGCCTGCTGACAAGGTGCAAGGGAAGCCTGGGCTATGGTGAAGACGCGATATACCAAAGCTGACCCAAACCACATGGCCGAGGTCAGACCTTTGGGGCCCGATGGGAAGGAGATCCCCGTCAGTTTCGTGTATGACCAAGTAGAATTAGCCGCAAAGTATTCCCAACAGGATTGTAGGCTAGACAACCTGTTGGATGGTATAGAAGAAGAAATTAATCAGTTTTAGTGACTATGTACTTCAAGTGACATGTATAATGTCCCTAGCCGGATTGTAAATCATTTGTCATGGCAGACCTTTTTGCTTCGACCTCTGGACCCGATAGTCCAGAGTGTATTCGAATACCCGCTCGGTTATGTAAAAACCGGGGTATGCATGGAAACCAGGCGTAGGGGTCATAAGTGCTTGAACAGACAAGTACCCAACTAGCTATGTTATATTACATGGATAGTAAGAAACATCTTCCAGGGAGAATAGTTCTGTTAAGGGTTCCTTTCCCTGGGTACGCATGCCCTAATGTGCATGTCCGAACTGTGAAAAAGAGATGCGGGCTATAAACGTCTGGGGGCATGTGCCAAATTAAATAAATGTCATCTTTTGTTCACCGACCGAATATTCCCTTAAGAACGCTAGCTTTCAGCTTCACCCAGTCTAAGGTACACATCCGGCTGACCCGGCAGTAACAATCGTAGAGGTGCTCCCCTTATGCCCTAGCCGAATTAATGGGAATGTAGGGCATAAATACAAGAGCCAGGCAACCCAGCTTGGCCAAAACTTAAGTCATATCGATGCATACAATGGCGAAAAAGGTACATGCGGAAGAATAACACATGTGCGGGGCATAAAAGCCCAGAAAATAGATATATTAAGCTTCTATATAAGAAGCCCCCAGGTATAATGAGCGTGGTTTAGCGTGTCAAGATTGTGTAGTCAAGACACAAGTTAGCCTTTTTAAGGCATTGTGGAGAAGAAAAAGGAAGAGAGAAAGAGAGAAAAGACAGATAACGGATATGCGAAAAATTGACGGGGGTAAGGAGACGAACATAGAGTCCGGCACTAGGCGTAGAATCTTCGGAGTCTGGCTGCGTTCCATGGGTTTGGCTCCAGTCGATTGTCCGATGCATCCCGCAGACGGTACGCTCCACCGGTCAGAACTTGGTCAATAATGAAGGGACCTTCCCATTTGGGCTTGAGCTTGTTCTTTTTCTTCTCCGGCAGGCATAGAACTAGTTCGCCAACATTATAGGCTTTGGCCCGTACTTCTCTGCTTTGATACCTTCGAGCCTGTTGTTGATAGAATGCGGAACGGGCTTTTTCCACATCGCGCTCCTCCTCTAGGGCATCCAAACTGTCCTACCGATCGAGCTCGGCCTCTTTTTCTTCGTACATGCGCACTCGAGGTGAGTCATGAATTATGTCGCAAGGCAGAACCGCCTCTGCGCCGTACACCATAACAAACGGTGTGTATCCGGTAGTGCGATTCGGCGTGGTCCGCAGCCCCCATAGTACGGAGTCGAGCTCCTCTACCTAGTGCGTGTTTGATTCCTTTAAGGACCGCACTAATCTGGGTTTGATGCCGCTCATGATAAGACGTTTGCTCACTCGACTTGACCGTTAGTTTGCGGGTGATAGACAGAAGCATAATCGAGCTTGATGCCCATGTTGCTGCACCAAAGTTTCACGTCATCGGCTGTAAAGTTCGTGCCGTTGTCAGTGATGATGCTCTGGGGGATGCCATAACGGTGTACAACCCTAGATATGAAGTCTATCACCGGTCCGGATTCAGCCGTTTTGACAGGTTTGGCTTCTATCCATTTGGTGAATTTATCCACCATGACCAGTAAGTATTTTTTCTTATGGGTTCCCCCTTTAAGGGGTCCTACCATATCAAGCCCCCAGATCGCAAAGGGCCAAGTAATGGGGATTGTTTGGAGAGCAGTAGGCGGCATATGGCTTTGGTTTGGAAAAAGCTGGCAACCGACACAATGTTGGACCAGATGTTGTGCATCTGCTCGGGCCGTCGGCCAATAGAAACCTGTACGGAAGGCCTTGCTTACAAGGGCCCGGGCTGCAGCGTGATGGCCGCCGAGTCCAGCATGGATTTCTGCCAAAAGATTCCGCCCTTCCTCTTCGGAGATGCACCTTTGAAGGACTCCGGTGGTGCTTTTCTTATAAAGCTCTCCCTCGTGGACCTTGTAGGCTTTAGATCGCCGCACTATGCAGCATGCCTCATTTTGGTCCTCGGGTAGTTCCTGCCTGGTTAGGTAGGCCAGGAATGGTTCTGTCCACGGGGCGATGACGACCATTATTACGTGGGCTGAATGTGTTATTTCGATGGTAGAGCCTCCGATTGTGTCAGAGTGTTCGGTATCTGGTGTTGTGGCCGGGTCCGGACTATTGTTACCGGTGTCCCCTTCCCATACCACGGATGGCTTAAACAGTTTTTCCAAGAAGATGTTAGGTGGGACAGGATCACGCTTAGCGCCGATACGGGCGAGGATATCCGCCGCCAGGTTGTTTTCCCGAGCCACATGGTGGAATTCAAGCCCCTCGAACCGACCTGACATTTTGAGGACAGCGTTGCGATATGCCGCCATTTTCGGATCCTTGGCATCGAAGTCTCCATTTATTTGAGATATTGCGAGGTTCGAGTCCCCACGCACCTTCAGGCATTGAATGCCCATGGAAACTGCCATCCGGAGACCGTGTAATAGGGCCTCGTATTCGGCTGCATTATTGGAGTCTGTGTATAGTATTTGGAGTACGTATTGCACTGTATCTCCAGTGGGGGACGTCAGGATGACGCCAGCCCCCAAACCAGCCAGCATTTTAGAGCCGTCATAGTGCATGATCCAATTGGAGTATGCGCCGTACTCTTTAGGGAGTTCGGCTTCTGTCCATTCGGTGACGAAATCGGCCAGTACTTGTGACTTAATGGCTCGCCGTGGTCTATATGTTATGTCGAACGGGAGGAGCTCGATAGCCCATTTGGCAATCCGGCCCGTGGCATCGCGGTTGTTTATTATGTCGTTGAGTGGTACTTCTGAGGCCACGGTAATTGAACACTCTTGTATGCTATCTTTTGAAAATGTGGGTACCGTGATTTGCATGGAGTGAGGACCATGGATACATAATATACCGGCTTTTGAAGTGGGAATTTATGTCCGTCCGTCTCTCGTTCGACGACGAGCACTACGCTTGCAACTTGGTGAGTTGCCGCTATATATAACAGCATTGGTTCGCCGACATTTGGCGCGGCCAATATTGGGTTGGTGGCCAAGATGGCTTTTATTTCTTCCAATCCGGCCGTGGCTGCATTCGTCCACTCGAAGTGTTCGGTGCGCCGAAGAAGGCGATAGAGGGGGAGTGCCATTTCTCCTAATTGGGAGATAAAGCAGCGTAAGGCCGCCACACATCCAGTTAACTTCTGTATTTCTTGAGGTCAGTTGGGATAGCCAACTGCAACAGAGCCCGGTCTTAGCCGGATTTGCTTCAATTCCTCTACTGGAGACGATAAAGCCCAGGAGCTTTCCGGCGGGTACGCCAAAAACGCATTTTTCCGGATTGAGCTTAATGTCGTATGTTCGGAGATTGTCGAACGTGGGCCTCAAGTCGTCTATTAAGGAGTCGACATGTCTGATTTTAACGACCACATCATCGATGTATGCCTCCACTGTTTTGCCGATCTGCTTTTCCAGACATGTCTGAATCATGCGTTGATATGTTGCGCCGGTGTTTTTGAGCCCGAAGGGCATTGTGTTAAAACAGAAGGGGCCGTATGGAGTGATAAATGCCGTTGCGGCTTGATCGGACTCCGCCACCTTAATTTGGTGGTAACCAGAGTATGCGTCGAGGAAGCACAATGAGTCGTGTCCTGCGGTAGCGTCGATAATTTGATCGATGCGAGGGAGGGGGAAGGGATCCTTTGGGCAAGCCTTATTAAGGTGCTTGAAGTCGAAGCATAGGCGCCATGATTTGTCCTTCTTTGGTACCATCACCAGGTTTGCTAGCCAGTCCGGATGCTTTAATTCTCTAATGAATCTGGCCTCCAGTAACTTGGCTAGCTCCTCTCCCATGGCTTGTCTCTTAGGTTTGGAGAAACACCGAAGAGTCTGCTTGGCCGGCTTGAATCCCTTTAGAATGTTAAGGCTATGCTCGGCCAGCCTGCGCGGGATTCCTGGCATGTCTGAAGGATGCCAGGCGAATATGTCCCAATTCTCACGCAGGAACTCCCGTAGTGCGGCGTCTACAGCAGGGTTTAACTGTGCCCCGATGGATGCTGTTTTTGTGGGGTCCGTTGGATGGACTTGGAATTTGACTACTTCATCCGCTGGTTTAAAAGAGGTGGACTTGGATCTTTTGTCTAGTATCACGTCGTCCCTGTCCACTATGGAGCGCAGCGCAGTTAATTCCTCCGCCACAAGGGCTTCGGATAATGCCTCGAGGGCCAGTGCGGCTGTTTTGTTCTCGGCGCGGAGTGCTATGTCCGGATCACTAGCTAGAGTGATGATTCCATTGGGCCTGGGCATTTTGAGCTTCATGTACCCGTAATGGGGTATGGCTTGGAAGATCATGAATGCCTCCCGCCCTAGAAGGGCATGGTATCTGCTACTGAACGGAGCCACTTGGAATGTAATTTCCTCGGACCTATAATTCTCCGGAGTGCCGAATACCACATCTAGTGTGATTTTCCCAGCGCAACGTGCCTCCCGACTAGGGATGATTCCTCGGAAGGACGTGCTGCTTTGCTCAATACGGTTTCTGTCTATTTCCATTTTTTGAAGAGTCTCCTCATAAATGAGGTTTAATCCGCTGCCGCCGTCCATGAGCACTTTAGTGAGCCGAAAGCCATCCACAATTGGACTGAGGACCAAGGCAGCTGGTGCTCGGGCTGTTCGGAATTTAGGTTCGTCACTGGCATTGAAGGTGATAGCCGTGTCACTCCATGGATTTATTGCTGCAACGTGGCAGACTTCGGCAAGGCTGCGGAGTGCTCGCTTACGCCTATTATTTGAGGCGAAGGTCTCGAAGACTGTCAATACTATATTGTTATCCACGGGAAGGTGCTCTGAGGTGTTTTGGATGAGGAGATCCTCACCGCTCTTGGCCACCTGCCGGAGTACCCAACATGATCTAAGGCTGTGTGTTGGTATGGTATCCGATGTACTATGAATTTTGCAGGGCCCGTTAAGCCATCCCTCCAATACGGTTCCACGCCTTGTAGTGGGATTTTGCTTCTTTGTAATTGAGTCGGCCGACTTATGAGAGTGCACCCTTTTAGTTCGGACTGGGGGTTTTGTCAAAGTCGGATTATCCCAAAATTTTGTTTGGGTTTTCCAGGCGCTTTCCATCGCATAGTACTTCTGTACTATGGTCGCCAAGTCAGCGAAGTGTGCTATGCCACGGCGACTTATGGCGTTGAGGATTCCCTTGTCCGTGCAATTGTTGCAAAAGAACGAAATTGTGTCTTCCTCGCGACAGTCCTTGACCTTGTTCATTACAAGGAGGAATCTGGCCCAATAGTGATGTACTGTCTCTTGGGGCTCTTGCCTAATGTGGGAAAGATCATTTGTATCTAGGTGGGTGGGTGGATTTGAGTCCAGACCTTCACCCAATCTGAGACCCCGGGGCGGGGGAGTTTTCGATCTTGGAAGTTCGGGCTCCGGGATGTTGCCCATAGGTTCGGTATGCAGCCTGATTCTAGGATCAGGATTAGGGTGATGTCCTCCCGTGAGCGGGTATCTGGCTCGAAGAGCTCGGGAATCCGTACATAGTTCGTCCTCAGGATAGAGGGAGAATCGCCGCATTGCTCCTCCACCATCGCTATCTGAGGGGTGACCGACGGAGAGTTAATTTCCCTTTGGTCGGGTTTAAGCCCAATCCGATCATAGTCCATAGCGACTACCAAAGCGGCGATGCGATCCAAGAGCTCGTTCAAAGAGGAGAGCTCCCTTGAATCCATCTGCTCGGTGAATTTCGAGCTGATGTGGAGGCTATTTTCGATGATCCTAGTAGTCATCGTCGGTGCGGCGGCCGAGCGGGCGGTCATGACGAAGCCGCCTAGTCAGAGAGTTTGGCCTACAGCCAGGGCTCCCCTAGAGGTGATGTTGTCCTTGACAACGAGACGAGCCATCCTTCCCTATGATGACGACACAGTGGAACTCTCAATGAAAGCACCAATGTCGGTGTCAAAATCGGCGGATGTCGGGTAGGGGGTCCCAAACTGTGCGTCTAAGGCGGATGGTAACAGGAGGCAGGGGACACGATGTTTACCCAGGTTCGGGCCCTCTTGATGGAGGTAATACCCTACGTCCTGCTTGATTGTTCTTGATGATATGAGTATTACAAGAGTTGATCTACCACGAGATCGTAGAGGCTAAACCCTAGAAGCTAGCCTATGGTATGATTGTATGTCGTCCTACGGACTAAACCCTCTGGTTTATATGGACACCGGAGGGGACTAGGGTTACACAAAGTCGGTTACAAGGGAGGAGATCTGCATATCCGTATTGCCAAGCTTGCCATCCACGCCAAGGAGAGTCCCATCTGGACACGAGACGAAGTCTTCAATCCTGTATCTTCATGGTCCAACAGTCTGGCTGAAGGATATAGTCCAGCTGTCCGGAGACCCCCTAATCTAGGACTCCCTCACCAGGACAGGCCCTTCTCCTTCTAGGAGGTGAGCCGCGTGGGGATTCCGGATCGAAATATGTGGGCCGCCACCTAGTTGGTGTCACGCGGCTCGATGATGTAGAACCACCCTGATTGCCAGCCCTTTATGGTCTCCATATAGGAGCCTTCGAGCCAGGTGACGTTAGGCATTTTGCTCACCATGGCGCCTCCACACTCTGCTTGCTGGCCGACCACCACCTTCGGTTTAACATTGAAGGTCTTTAGCCACAGGCCGAAGTGGGGCCTGATGCGGAGGAAGGCCTCGCACACGACGATAAATGCCGAGATGTTGAGGATGAAATTGGGGGCCAGATCATGAAAATCCATCCCGTAGTAGAACATGAGCCCGCGGACAAACGGGTGAAGGGGAAATCCCAGTCCGCGGACAAAGTGGGTAAGGAAAACTACCCTCTCATGGGGTTCGGGCGTAGGGATGATCTGCCCCGCATCTGGCAGCCGGTGCGTGATGTCCGCGGCCAGATATCCGTCTTCCCGTAGCTTTGTGATGTTCTCCTCCATGACGGAGGAGACCATCCACTTGCCTCCCGCTCCAGACATGCTTGGAGTAAGGAGAAAGACACGAACTTGGGCGCTGGAGCTCGAGTGCACGAGAATGGATAAGCAAGGAGGAAGAAGGCGTGGGTAAAAAGGGTGAATCTTTGTCCCTTTTTAAGGGCGGAAGAGGCGATGCGCCTCCCCACTTACCTGGTAAAATCGCTTATTCCTCGAGTGCCGTAATTGATGGCGCGGTTGGGTTACCCACATCCATATTGATGAGAATCCCGTGATAAGGGGACACGATCTCTGCTTCGACAAGACGTGTCAAGAAAGCCGCCTCATGATATGTGCAGTGTTGGTTGAGAAAAATGGTTCGAATAATGACCGGGCCATGGCATGATGTCATGGTGCGAAATGTGTCAGCAGATTAGATTTTTGGAAATATTATTATCTCTACGGTGGTATGTGGAACTTGTTTTGTAGAGCCGAACACTATCCTTGTGTTCAAAATCTTCTATGGAGTATTCGGAGGAAGAACCCGCCTTGCAATGCCGAAGCCAAATCTGTGCGCCGGACTCATCTTCATTGAAGCCTGGTTCAGGCGCTACTGAGGGAGTCCTGGATTAGGGGGTCTCCGGACAGCCGAACTATATCCTTTGGCCGGATTGTTGGACTATGAAGATACAAGATTGAAGACTTCGTCCCATGTCTGGATGGGCTCTCCTTGGCGTGGAAGGCAAGCTTGGCAATACGGATATGTAGATCTCCTCCCTTGTAACTGACTCTGTGTAACCCTAGCCCCCTCTGGTGTCTATATAAACCAGAGGGTTTAGTCCGTTGGACAACAACAATCATACCCTAGGCTAGCTTCTAGGGTTTAGCCTCTATGATCTCGTGGTAGATCAACTCTTGTAATACTCATATCATCAAGATCAATCAAGCAGGAAGTAGGGTATTGCCTCCATCGAGAGGGCCCGAACCTGGGTAAACATCGTGTCCCCCGCCTCCTGTTACCATCCGCCTTAGACGCACAGTTCGGGACCCCCTACCCGAGATCCGCCGGTTTTGACACCGACAGTGAGCCCTCATCAAAATATTATATGCCAAAATTGTTGACATTGGACAAGGAAGACAACATAATGGTTTATGTTTGTTCATATTCACATGGAAGTTATATTGTCATAGATCATGTGGTGCTTTTCCCCCATCTTTGCTAGCCAAGAATTCCGCACCAAGTAGAGATACTACTTGTGCATCCAAAAACCCTTAAACCCAAATCTTATTTTCAAGAGTCCACCATACCTACCTAAGGATTGAGCAAGATCCTTCAAGTAAGTTGTCATCATTGCAATAAGGCAATAAAAATTGCTTCTAAAGTGTAATATCATTTAGTGTAAGAGAAAATTGAGCGGTGTACGAACTTGTGATGGTAAAGCAATAAAAGCGACAGACTACATAATAAAGGTTGCTATCACAAGGGGTAATATAACGTGACATTTTTTGCACTAAGGGATTGAGCATACAAACAAATAAGCGCATGGCAACCTCTGCTTCCCTCTGCGAAGGGCCTATCTTTTACTTTTCAGTATTTACTTTTACGCAAAGAGTCAAAGTATTCCTCTCTATTCCTTTTTATTTTTTTTCTTTTGGTAAGCATCATGTGTTGAGGAAAGATCTAGGCACATATCTCCAGTTGAATATGGGTAGCATGAGTTATTATTGATGACATCACCCATGAGGTGAATACGTTGGGAGGCAAAACAATAAGCCCCTATCTTTCTACGTGTCCGGTTGAAATGTTTTGCTCATGTGTATGTAGTGAGTGTTAGCCATCATAGAAGACTATATGATGGTTGAGTATGTGGAGCTCTTACTTAAACTCTGTTGAATAAGTTGAATTGCAATTGCTTGGTGACTAAGAACATAGGTTGTTGGGTTTTTAAGAGAATTCATTGTTTGAACCTTAACATGTGAATTGGTTTCCACGATAACATGAGAAGTTTTATAATAAAGAATTGCTGTTATGATGCTAGGAAAAGTGATTGAAATTATCATCGATCAAACTTATGCACTTTGTTAGCATTCACACTTCATAAATTATTTCTTTTATCATTAACCTACTCGAGGACGAGTAGGAATTAAGCTTGGGGATGCTGATACGTCTCCAACATATGTATAATTTATGAAGTATTCATGCCAATATATTATCATTCTTGGATGTTTTACAATCATTTTATAGCAACTTTATATCATTTTTTGGGACCAGTGCCAGTTGCTGTTTTTTTGCTTGTTTTTTACACCGCAGGAAATCAATATCAAACGGAGTCCAAACACCATGAAACTTTTTGTAGATTTTTTATGGGCCAGAAGACTCCTGATGGGCCAAAGCAGCACCTCGGGGGTGCTCCGAGGGGGGCACAACCCACCAGGGCGCGCCAGGGCCCCCTGGCGTTCCCAGGTGGGTTGTGCCCACCTCGGTGGCCTCCCATACCCCTTCTTTGCACTATAAATTCCCAAATATTCTGAAACCTTCGGGGTTAACCTAGATCAAAAGTTCCGCTACTGCAGGGCTCCGTAGCCATCGAAAACCAATCTAGACCCATTCTGGCACCCTACCGGAGGGGGAAATCATCTTCGGTGGCCATCTTCATCGTCCCGGTGGCCACCACAATGAGGAGGGAGTAGCCCACCCTCGGGGCTGAGGGTTTGTACTAGTAGCTATGTGTTTAATCTCTCTCTCCCGTGATCTATATCATGGGCTTTGTTAATATAGATGGATCATATGATGTTTCTCCCCTCTATACTCTTATTGTGATGAATTGAATCTTTACCCTTTGAAGTTTTGTCATGTTAGATTGAATGTTCAGATTTGAGAACACATGACATATGTCTTGCGGTATGAATACTTGAGGTGACAATGGGGTATCTTATTGATTCACTTGATATACGTTATGGCACTCAACTTGCGGATCCCCGCGGTGATATTGGGGTAATCTATGCATAGGGGTTGATGCATGTTTTTATTATCTTTTCTCCGATAGAAACTATGGGGTCTCTTTGTAGTTCCTTGTGTGGATTGAGTATTATGAATATGAATATGCTTTGGTGTTATTCTAGTACGAACTCTAGGATAGATCGAACGGAAAAAATAGCTTTGCGTTTTCTTAGTACGAACTCTTGAATAGAATGAGCGGAAACAATAGCTTTGAGGTGCTTTTGTACCCTGCAAACAATTCCTATCTTTTGTTCTCCGCTAATAGGAACTCGGGAGTGATTCTTCGTTGCACTTTGAGGGATAATCATATGATCCAACTATGTTAGCACTGTTGAGAGGTTGCACTAGTGAAAGTACGAACCTTAGGCCTTGTTTTTAAGCATTGCAATACCATTTTTGTGCCTGTTTACTATTTGATACCTTTCTGTTTTTATTTATTCAGATTATAAAAATATATTTCTACCAACCATATTACACTTTTATCACCATCTCTTCGCCGAACTAGTGCACCTATACAATTTTCCATTGTATTGGGTGTGTTGGGGACACAAGATATTTCTTGTATTTGGTTGCAGGGTCGTTTGAGAGAGACCATCTTCATCCTACACCTCTCACTGTTTGATAAACCTTAGGTCATCCACTTGAGGGATAATTGCTACTGTCCTACAAAACTCTGCACTTGGAGGCCCAACACGTGTCTACAAGAATAAAGTTGCGTAGTAGACATCATGGCACATGCAAATTTACTTAGGACGGCAGGGTAATATCGCATATAGGTAGGTATGGTGGACTCATCTAGAATAACTTTTGGGTTCAAGGTTTTTGATGTACAAGCAGAATTCCCACTTAGTATAGGTGAAGGCTAGCAATTAGATTGAGAAGCGGCCAACTAGAAAGCAACAACGATCATGAACATGCATTATGCATAAGTAACATTGGACACTAGCATGAGTAGGATATGAACACCATGAACATAATTATCATAGAGACTATGTTGGTTTTGATTCAACTACATGCATGAACATGTGCCAAGTCAAGCCACTCGAACATTCGGAGGAGGATACCATATCATCATACTACATCAAAATCATTTTAACACAATGTTGATATCCAAGATAAATCATTATTCACTCCCAGCTACTTATGCATGGCATGAGAAACTATAATCTCTAATTGTCATTGCAAACATGTTTAATCATAATGGGCTAAATCATGGATACTAGGTTAAACATATTTACACAAACAGAACAAGTCGAGTTCATGCCAGTTTCTCCCTGCCACGGCCAGTTCATCAAATATCGTCATTATTGCCTTTCACTTGCATGACCAAACGATATGAAAATAATAATAGTGCAAGAGTGCCATGGACTAAGCTGGAATCTGCAAAACATTTTATTCATTAGGAGAATACAAGGTAAAATGGGCTCTTTATTAGTTCAACGGTTATTCATATGAGAACCACTCAACATTTTCATCGTGGTCTTCTCCGTGGTACAACTCAAATAAAAAGAAAAGAAATTCAGAGAAACACACTGAAATATTTTTAGAGTTTTTGGTTTTCTTGAACAAGCAAATAAAAGGGAAAAGCAAAAACGAGAAAAAACTATTTACACAGGAAAGCTTCCAACAAGCAAAAGAAGAACAATGAAATCTTTTTGGGTTTTCTTTTTAATATTACTACTAAGCATGCATAGAAAGTAAACTAACTACAACTAACTTTTTTTGGTTTTTCTAAAGTTTTTCAAACACACAAGAAGAAAGCAGGGAAAATAAATCTAAGCATGGATGATACAATTAAAAAGTGTGTACACTGACAGATGAAAATGAATGGACATGAATGTAATCTCGGTGAGAAACACATACCCCCCCACAAGGTTAGGCTTTTGGCCTAACTTGGTAGTCGATCAGAAGCCTGGATAGTAGTTGGGGTTCTGAGGAGCGGGCATCCATTGATCCCACTGTTGAGGCTCCTCCTCTACCTCTGCAGCAGCCTGAGCGTTCCGGTAGGCGTTGATGTCCGCAGGCATAATCCTATATCCACCCCTGGCAACAGAATCAAACAAAGCAGGAGCGGGCAATGGAATAATATCACGAGTGATGACACTAAATACCAGGTTATATGGAACAGGGATGTTAGGAGACTCTTTATCAGTGAAATGGTGGTGATCCATGGCAGCATGGTCTATAAACCTTGGTCAGAGGGTAATCATGAGGGCCTATCTCAACCTCAAAGTGAGCCGCCAAATGAGTAGCATAAATACCACCATGAATTCTACCCTTGAATTTATTAAGGTGGAGGCGACCAGCCACAATAGCTCCTAAGCTATAAGGTGTTGTCGCCCTCTAAGGCACGACGCATAACAACAAGGTCTGGTGAGTTGAGCGCACCCACCTTCTCCCTAGCAAGCAAGCATTTTGCAATGAAAAAAGCAAAGTAATGAACCGCAGGAAAATGCAAGCCAGGGGCAGTGATAGCTGACACCCCTCTCTCATTTCCCACTGTCAAAGTGCGATAAAAAGCCTCAAACTCAGCCGGCCTAGACCCATCAGAGGGGATCATGCATATGTCACAAATTCAGTAAATGGTATCTGATGGTTTTCCGCATATAAATCAAAACTCACTTCAGGAGGATTATTTCTAGGGAGAAAAGTAAAGCTTTGAACAAAGATGTTTGTGAGGATTTGGTGCTGTTCACACTCATCTGCGATGAAGTTGGTGAGGCCGGCATTAGCAGCATATTGTGCGAATTCCTGAAGGATTCCAGTCTCTTCCAGGAACAGGGTGTGCGGCCATTCACACGGCCGTACTTCCGCCAACCACCGTGGATGGAGATCACTGTCAGATGACTCCCTAGTAACACCCTTGGAGTTCTTCTTGGAGCCAAACTTCCTAAAGATATTCATCGTTTTCCTATGAACAAAATTCTGAAATTTATTAGTGCACAAATTTTCTCAACAAAACTTCACAAAAATGATACCAACTACTCAGAGGGATACATAGAGGCCATAGCAAGCATTCAAACTACTTAGAACACTAAGAATTCAACATGAAAGCTCATCTACAATAGCACCAAGAGTAGCTAATTATTCAAAATAGGGGTTTTATCATTTATGCCACTGGTTATGTCTCACTACTCAGTTTTGCCACTAAGAATTTCAACTGCTCAAAAATGCCATCACTTCATTAGGCGCATGCTCAAAAATGCCACTGGACATCTTTACTGCCAGCTCAAATCTCGTTTGCCATGTTATAATGACCAAAATACCTATAGACCAACACGTCAGCTCTCCCTCTACCTCACTACAACAAAGTGTGGGTCCCACTTGATCCCAACATTGTTCTTATTTTTCTCTGAAATTATTCACTTACTTACTCCTGACAAGTGTCATCCACACTTATCATTGTGAGATAGAGAGATCACATGTGGGTATAGGGGAATTTTTGTCATATAAGATGGTCAATGAGTTTGACCTAACAATAACGATGTATAATGGCATTTTTGAGCAAACATCTAATGAACGATGGCATTTTTGAGATATCTAATGGCATTTTTGAGCAAGCATCTCACAGAACGATGTCATTTTTGAGAAGTAATAATTTCTAATGGCAAAACTGAGTAGTAGGACACAGCTAGTGGCATAAATGATAAAACCCCAAAATATAAACCACTAAAACAAAAACAAAATGGATAAACAGTCAAGTGACACACCAAGCAACAATCCCCCGAAACAGTTTCAGAAATGGAGCTTCGAGCAAAGAGATCGAAATCCGCGGGTTTGAGAGCAAGAACACGGGAGAGAGAGCAATGGAGATTTTTTTTCTAGAGGTAGGTGATGATGTGGTGTAAAGAGATAAGTGAGGGGGGCCAAGTGGGGACCAAAACCCACCAGGGCGCGCCTAGGGGTCCTGGCGCGCCCAGGTGGGTTGTGCCCACCTAGTGCACCTCCCTCTGATGTTATTTGCACCAAAAATTCAGAATTATTCAGAAAAAATCGTATTAAATTTTCAGGGCATTCTGAGAACTTTTATTTTTTGGTCATTTTTTATTGCACGGGAAAAATCAGAAAACAGACAAAACATGGCATTTTATTTTATTTAACTAATAAAAACAGAGAATAAAAAAACAGGGACATAAGGTAGTGCTTACTAAATTCATCAACTTCATACCGTTAAAAAATGATCCATTAATAAGGTTGATCAAGTCTTATTAACAACCACTTTCGATTAGCATGAAACCAAAGAACTTTCGTAAATCACTAAGTTACCTCAATGGGGATATGAATGTCCCCAACAATAAGCATTTCATATTTCTTTTTGACAGTAGGTAGTGGTATTTGAAAACTTCCAATAGTGATTGTCGAAGATTTTTCAATAACATTAAGACCATTCACTTGGAATTGTTTCTTCGAAAAGTGCAACGTATGCTCATTACCATTGATATGAAAAGTGACCTTGCTTTTATTGCAATCAATAACAGCCCCTGCAGTATTCAAGAAGGGTCTACCAAGGATAATCGACATGTTGTCATCCTCGGGCATCTCAAGTATACCAAAGTCAGTTAAAATAGTAACATTAGCAACAACAACGGGCACATCCTCACAGATACCGGTAGGTATGGCAGTTGATTTGTCAACCATTTGCAAAGATATTTTAGTAGGTGTGAGTTTATTCAAACCAAGTATTTTATATGAAGAGAAAGGCATAACACTAACACCAGCTCCTAAATCACACAAAGCAGTTTTCACATAATTCTTTTTGATGGAGCAAGGTATAGTTGGTATTCTCGGATCTCCAAGTTTTTTAGGTACTTCATCTTTAAAATTATAATTAGCAAGCATAGTGGAGATTTCATCTTCCGGTATTTTTCTCTTATTAGTGATGATGTCTTTCATATACTTTGCATAAGGAAGCATTTTCAAGATATCAGTCAAGCGAGTACGCAAAAAGACTGGCCTTAGCATTTCAGCAAAGCGTTCAAATTCTGCATCATCATTCTTTTTAGTTGACTTAGGTGCAAAAGGCATAGGTTTTTGAACCCACAGTTCTCTTTCTTTACCGTGTTTTGTAGCCATGAAGTCTCTTTTATCATACCTTTTATTCTTAGGTTGTGGGTTATCAAGATCAACAGGTGGTTCTATCTCAACATCATTGTCTGGTCCTTTATTATTTGGTTCAGTGTCTTCATGAACATCAGCATTATCTTTCTCATTATCACTAGGTGGATGTTCATTACCAGACTAAGTTTCAGCATCTGAGATAGAAATTTCATTACCATTATCACGAGGTTTCTCTATTTCAGGTTCACTAGGAGCATGTGTACTCCTATCATTTTTCTTTTTAGAAGAACTAGGTGCGGTAGTTTTAGCTCTTTGTGGGTCTTGTTCAATTCTTTTTGGGTGTCCTTCAGGGTAAAGTGGTTCCTGAGTCATTTTACCTCCTCTAGTTGCAACTCTAACAGCAAAGTCATGCAGATTATTATTCATTTCATCAAGCAATTCTCTTTGACATTTAGCAACTTGTTCTAACTGGGTTTGAACCATAGAAGCATGCTTTCCAACACCTCTAACGTCATTTGATATTCTAAATAACAAGTCACTCAAGCGAGCAATCATATCAGAATTGTATTTCAATTGTTTCATAACATTTGCATTGAAGTGATCTTGTTTTCTAATATAATTCTCAAACTCATAAAGGCATTGGCTAGTAGGATGCATATTGTGAGGATTATCATATCATTGAACTTCATAAGAGAATTTACCTCTACCACCTTAGGCAGTGGTGATGTATTAAGCCCATGTATTTCTTCAATAGGAGGTAAAATTTTAACATCCTCAGCTTTAATACCTTTTTCCTTCATAGATTTCTTTGCCTCTTGCATATCTTTAGGACAGAGATATAATATACCCCTCTTCTTCGGAGTGGGTTTAGGCGGTGGTTCAGGAAGAGTCCAATCATCATAATTTTTCAATATGTTATTCAATAATTCTTCAGCTTGTCCAACTGTTTATTCCCTAAAAACACAACCAACACAACTATCTAGGAAATCCCTAGAAGCATCGGTTAGTCCATTATAGAAGATATCGAGTATTTCGTTTTCCTTAAGTGGATGATCAGGAAAAGCATTAAGTAACTGGCAAAGCCTCCCCCAAGCTTGTGGGAGACTCTCTTCTTTAATTTGAACAAAATTAAATATTTCCTGTAAGGTAGCTTGTTTCTTATGAGCAGAAAAATATTTTTTAGAGAAGTAATAAATCATATCCTGAGGACTATGCACACAACCAGGATCAAGAGTATTGTACCAAGCTTTAGCATCACCCTTTAATGAGAATGGAAATAATTTGAGAATAAAGTAATAGCGAGTTTTCTCATCATGAGTAAAAAGGGTGGCTATGTCACTCAACTTAGTAAGACGTGCCACAACAGTTTCAGTCTCATAACCATGGAAAGGATCAGATTCAACCAAAGTAATCAACTCTTGGTCGACAGAGAATTCATAATCCTTACCATCAATAAAGATAGGTGAAGTAGCAAACTTAGGATCACATTTCTTTCGAGCATTCCAAGATTTTTCTTTATACTTGCATAATAATTTCTCTAGATCATCTCTATCTCTGCAAGCAAGAATATCTCTAGTTGTTTCTTCACACATAGCATAACCTTCATGTATCTTAGGCAATTCATATCTAGGATGGCTAGTTCTAACATGTGTTTCAGGAGTTTCAGTTTCAAGCTCATCATCAGATTCAACAACATCATGTTGTATAACTCTAGCAATTTGTTTATCAAGAAAGTCACCGAGTGGCACATCATCGTTAGTAAAGGTACTAGCATCATCATAAGCATTATCCATAGCAGAAGTAGCATCATCAATAACTTGTGACATATCATAATTAATAGCATGTGGTGGTGTTGCAAATTTACTTATAACAGAAGGTGAATCTAATGCAGAACTGGATGGCAGTTCCTTACCTCCCCTCGTCTTTGAGGGAAATATCTTGGTCTTACCATCCTTCAGATTCTTCATAGTGATAATTTGATAGTAATCCCAAGTGACTCAACAAATATAGCTATGCTCCTCGGCAACGACGCCAAAAAAAGGTCTCGATAACCCACAAGTATAGGGGATCACAACAGTTTTCGAGGGTAGAGTATTCAACCCAAATTTATAGATTCGACACAAGGGGAGCCAAAGAATATTTGAAGGTATTAGTAGCTAAGTTGTCAATTCAACCACACCTGGAGATTAATTATCTGCAGCAAGTAATCAGCAGCAAAGTAATATGATAGTTTTGATAGTGGTGACAACAGCAATAGTAAAAGTAACAGTGATAGCAGTAATTTTGTAGCAAGTGTAACAGTGATGATAGCAGTAGTAACTTAGCAAGAACAATATAAGATAAATTCATAGGCATTGGATTGGTGACTTTTTGGATGATATTCATCATGAGACAGTTATAACCTAGGGCGATACGACACTAGCTCCAGTTCGTCAATATAATGTAGGCATGTATTCCGTAAATAGTCAGATGTGCTTATGGAAAGAACTTGCATGCCATCTTTTGTCCTACACTCCCATGGCAGTGGGGTCCTATTGGAAACTAAGGGATATTAAGGCTTCCTTTTAATAGAGAACCGAAACAAAGCATTAACACACGATGAATACATGAACTCCTCAAACTACGGTCATCACCGAGAGTGGTCCCGACTATTGTCACTCTGGGGTTGTCGGATCATAACACATAGTAGGTGACTATAACTCGCAAGATCGGATCTAGTACATGGATATAATGGTGATAACATAAATGGTTCAGATCTGAAATCATGGCACTCGAGCCCAAAGTGACAAGAATTAAGCATGGCAAAGTCATAGCAACATCAATCTAAGAACATAATGGATACTAGGGATCAAGCCCTAACAAAACTAACTCGATTACATGATGAATCTCATCCAACTCCTCAATGACGGCCTACGAAGGAATTACTCACTCCCGGTGGGGAGCATCATGGAATTGGCGATGGAGAATGGTTGGTGATGATGAAGAACGAAGATCCCCCTCTCCGGAGCCCCAAACGAACTCCAGATCTGGCCTCCCGATGAAGAACAAGAGGTGGCGGCGGCTCCGTTTCGTGGATTGTGATAATTCTTTCTCCCTGGTTTTTTTCTGGAAAAATAGGATTTTACAGCGTCGGTTTCGGGGTCTGCGGGGCCACCAGGTGGGGACAACCCACCTGGGCGCGCCAGGAGAGGGGGCGTGCCCTCGTGGGTTGTGCCCACCCAGGTGCCCCTCTTCGGTAGGTCTTGGCTCCAAATTTTTTATTTATTATATAAAAATTCCTCGCAAAGTTTCGTTCCATTCCAAGAACTTTTATTTATGCACAAAAACAACACCATGGTAGTTCTGCTGAAAACAGCATCAGTCCGGGGTTAGTTTCATTCAAATCATGCAAATTAGAGTCCAAAACAAGAGGAAAAGCGTTAGGAAAAGTAGATACATTGGAGACGTATCAGTCATCAATTACCAAAAAGGGGGAGACTGAAAGCACACTTGCCCCCTTGGTGGTTTTGGTACACTGGTACGCGTCGGTGCTATACAAATGGTTCTTAACCCCTTTCCACGACGGCATTTGGAACCGTCACCTAGTGAGTGACGGCGATAGGGCGGTCCTTCCCACACGACCCAGAAACCATCGAGGATATGCCCTCCTGGCACACATGCTCGACAAAATGAGGTCATGTGCAACCGATGAGCGCTCAAATACGAAAATACGTACAGTAGAGCTAAAAATACAATTATATAGATGAAATTGTTTCCAGTCGCAAGTACATCCCACACAGTCAGTCCACGCTAAACATTTCCGTCCATATGTACATCCCACACAGTCGCTCCACGGAAAACGTTTCCGTTCACATGTACATCACACACAATTTCCCCCGTTAAATCGTTCATGATAGTGTTGCCATTGCACACGATATTAACAATTTTATCTTTTGCATTATTGAATGCATCACACACGATGCGTAGAAGAAATTGTGTGGCAGAGGCTGTCCATCACATACAGCTTTTATCTGGTAAACGTTTGCGCAAGGTGGCCTAATGCAAACAGTTTTGAAGAGGATGTCGTGTGTGCAGTCGATATTGATCGCACACATAGTGGATCCTAGAAACGTTTCTAATCTCCATGTCTATCGCACACGTTTCACTTTCGCAAACCATGTGCAGTGTAATCCCTAATTAATCCCTAATTTGAAAATCACATGTTTTGAATTTGAAAGTAGGCAATCACTTATTTCATATCCAACCATGTTTATTACAAATATAGGTTCAACCACGAATGCATAATTCGATGCACAGGTACATATATTGAAGAACTACAGAAGCATCAAGTAAAGAATGATGAACCATAGCTATACTAAAGACTGTAAAGAGAGAGGCGAAAGACATTTGGTTGCTGGAGAAGGTGAAGCGGAATGCCCATATTATTCCCTCCTCCATGCGTAATGCGCGCACGACTCTAGGCCAACCCCTTGAGATGGCTGCCCGTCCATCCTTCACCGTCTTCATTACGACTTTTCGATGCTCACTGTACTCTGTGTTGGGGATATAACTATTTGTGTAAGCCGCCCAGGAGGGGCCGGTTTACGCAAAGAAGGACTCATCAGAAGAAGCCCAAGATCAAGCATGAAGATGGCGGTTCAATAAAGGGTCTAAAGCCCACAGGCGACTTAAGGCCCATAGTGGTAAACCGCCATGATGGCATGACTTGTATCATAAGGTAGAATTAACTAGTCACCGAGCCGGAGACTGTCTATGAGCCGGCCGGGACTCTGTAGGCCGCAGGGCATCAACCCGTGTATATAAGGGGACGACCCGCCGGTGGCTTAGGGCAGAAAAACAACTCATCGAGAGCCAGGCATAGCGTGTCTCGCTCCCCGGTCATCGAAACCTCAAGCAATACCAACCCAACTAGACGTAGGCCTTCCTTCACGGTAAGGGGCTGAACTAGTATAAACCTCTCGTGTCCTTTGTCCCGATTAACCCAGCTTCCTAGTTGCGATGGCTCCACGACTAAGTCCTTGCAATAGGACATCTGCTGTGACAATTCCACGACAGTTGGTGCCCACCGTGGGGCCAGCGCACGGTGGATTCGAGTTCTTGAAGGGCAGCTTTGAAGGGCTCAAGGGATACGCAGTTGGCCGGATGACCAAGAGTCGTCGCAGCAAGATCTACATCGACAACGAAGGCTGGGGCCCTGACGCCAGTTCAATTGAGTATGGCTATCGGGTCCCCTTTGGCGGAATTCATGTCTTCATCAGCCGGATTGGTGAGTCGGGCCCTGAGCCGGACAGCTGCACCGACCTCGTCAAGACGGCTCAGCATGCGAAACCCGCCCGAGCTCAACCCATCGTGAAGCGTGCCTTTGTGGGTTGCATCCATGGAGGTGAACTTCCTGAAGGATCGGAAGGTGATGGTGAGCCGGGCGTCCTCTCTGACGATAATTCATCCGCCGGCTCAATAGATTCGCTGTATCAAGTTCAAGATGGCGTGCTTGGGGGCTGTTCCGATGGCAGCACTATTCTGGACCTCCCAGAGTCTCCAAACCGGGCAGGATTCTTCATGGCTGGTACTCAACCCGACCAAAATTCTACGGCTTCAGCAGCGATAATGTCCGGGTTAGGAGCAGCCGGGGCAGGAGGCCCTGTGCGCTCACCGGCTCAGGTGCTGATGGATCTCATGGATAAGCTTACGGCTTTGTTAACTGTTACAGTCATCCCTGCGAACCAATCTGAGCATGAGGCGGAGGTGGCACAGGTGCACGACGAGATCGCCCGGGTCAAAGAAACCTTAGGAGCTGAGGACGCTAGATTAGCAGTAGAGCGGGCGGCTTTGGACGTACGGGCGCAACAACTTCAAGCAGAGGCCTTGCAGCTCACGTTGAGCCTGAACGCATCTAATGAGGTAATGAGGAGGAGACATCAGAAAACTCAGTCCCGTTTACCTCAGAATTATGATCCTCGGAATCTCTTTGCTACACCCGGGGCCGGCCCAAGTAACCCGCCAGGTGCGAATCAGCTTATTACATCCGGAGCGGGAGGTCTAGTCCGGCCTCAGGGGATGGCACCGCCCAATTACGTGCCAATACCGTAGGGTCACTTCTCCAACCCCATGGAGAACTTAATTGCAACATCAGCACGTTTGGTGGCTCTCCCGGTAGATGGGGATTATCCGACAACGGTGGAAACCCGGAAGATCAAAGAACTTGTCCAAACAGCCCTGGCTCAGCAAGAGACCTACTCCTACAGCCGGGATAGGATTCACTCGACTCCTCCGCCCTAGTTAGCTCCACCTCGTCAAAACCGGAGCCCGAGTTACATTAGGCACATGGAATCAGAGGCCTTGTCAAGTAACGCTCAGCGCCGGAACCAGCCCGGCGGGCATAACCCGGTTCATGATCGAATATGTCAGGAGGACGAGCGGGCGGCTCAGCTAGCGGCTCAGCTAGCAGCCCAACAGAACTCACCGGCTTACTCGACGACTTCCGTTGAAGCGGGGGTTGCTACTAGAACCAGAGGAGTTCCTTGTCTGGTACCGGCTTTACGTAATGTACGTCTGCCCAAGGATTTCAAGGGGCCTCAGAAGGTGCCGAATTATACGGCCGATTTACAGCCTGGGGCATGGATTGAAAGTTATGAGATGGCTATGGAGCTGCTAGAGGTTAGTGATGAGGCAATGGCTAAATATTTCACCATGATGCTGGACGGAACAGCCCGTTCTTGGTTAAAGGGTTTGCCACCCAACTCCATTAGTTCATGGGCGGAGCTAAAAGCCTGTTTCATCCAGAACTTCAAAGATACTTGCAAGCAGTCTATGTCAATTGTGGATCTGACAAATTGTAAGCAGGAAGAAGGTGAATCTACGACTCATTGGGTGCGCCGGTCAAGGATATAATACATTCGTCTGACAAGATGGATGCCGGCTCAGCAGTTCTCATGCTGGAGAAGAATTGCTGCTTTGAGCCTCTGAGACAGAAGTTGGGGCGCCTTAAGCGTGACTGCAACGATATGGGGACGCTGATGGCGGCTTTAGTCAAGTATGCCGATTCTGATAGTACCAAGGATCCCACGTCTGATGAGGAAAAGACAGGGAAGGGAAAGAAGAACGGCAATGGAAAGGGTCAGGAGCATAACCCGGTGAGTCAAGGAGGCAATAAGCGTAAGGCGGACAGTAACCCAGAATTTGTGGCCAATGCACAGGGTAACAATCAGAAGCGCAAGGGAAAGCCACCCCGGTTTGGTGGGTCAGGTCCATCTCTCGAGCAACTACTCAATGAACCCTGCCCGAAACATGGTACCCGGGAACGACCAGTGACTCATTTATGGAAGGATTGCACAATCATGAAAGCTTTCAAGAATTCTAACACATTTGATGGCAATCAAGGCCCAGGCGGCGGTTCAGGAGCCGGCGGCTTTCATGGCCCGGGCGGTGGTTCAGGATCCGGTTTTCAGGGAAACCGGGTTGGTTATAATCAACAACAGTCTGGTCAAGGATGTCAGCAGCAGCAGCAGTCGGGTTATCAGAGCCATCCGAAATAGTTAAGCAGTGGGCAGTATCACGTGTTCACCACAAGTTTGTGTAAACGTGATCAGAAAGTTCAGAAGAGGGTTGTGAATTCTGTTGAACCGGCAATCCCTATTGTCTGGAGCAGGGAGGATCACCCTCCCCGGGTTGATAATCCAGGTCAACTGGCCCTAGTGGTGGCACCGCAAGTTGGTGGTTATAAGTTTACTAAAGTGCTCATGGATGGAGGTAGCAACATCAACATCCTCTATTACGAGACCTTTCGGCGCATGGGCTTAACTGACAAGAATTTAAAGACTTCCAACACCGTCTTCCATGGAGTGGTGCCCGGTAAGTCGGCGTATCCTGTGGGGAAGATTGAGCTAGAGGTGGCCTTCGGAGACGAGCATGATTCTAGGGCGGAAAAGTTAACTTTTGAGGTGGTCAAAATCAAGAGTCCATATCACGCTTTGTTCGGGCGGCCAGCCTATGCCAAATTCATGGCACGGCCGTGTTATGTGTATCTACAGCTCATGATGCCGGGTTACAAGGGTACCATCATTGTGCATGGAAGCCGAAAGGTGGCCCTGGAGTGTGAAGAGGGCGATGCGGCTTACGCTGAGTCTGTCTGTGCAGCAGAGGAGCTCAAATTTTATCAAGATAACATTGACCCGACAGATATGACTTCTCTCAAGAAGCTGACTACGGAGCATGACCCAGCCATGAAGTTTAAATTAGCTGCAGATACTAAGCTTGTTTATTTCACTCCAGGCGATTCATCTAAGCAATTCAGCATTAGTGCCAACTTGAATCCTAAATAGGAAAGCGCGCTCATCGAGTTCATCCGTGAGAACCGGGACATCTTTGCATGGAAACCTTCTGACATGCTGGGTGTACCGAGAGAACTCGCTGAGCACACTCTTAATATTGATCCGAAGTATAAGCCGGTCAGGCAATTTCTGCGGCGATTCAATGAAGAGCGACGAAAAGCTATAGGAGAAGAGGTCGCCCGGCACTTGGCGGCTGGGTTTATTGTTGAAGTTTTTCACCCAGAATGGTTGGCTAACCCGGTGCTCGTACTCAAGAAAAATGGCACCTGGCGGATGTGTGTGGATTACACGGACCTAAATAAGGCTTGTCCGGCTGATCCTTTTGCTCTCCCCCGTATTGATCAAATCATTGATGCTACGGCAGGTTGTGCGCATTTGAGTTTTTTGGATGCTTATTCTGGCTATCATCAGATCAAGATGGCAGTTAAGGACCAAGAGAAAACGGCTTTCATCACGTTCGGAGCCTTCTGCTATGTGTCTATGCCGTTTGGGCTCAGGAGTGCCCAGGCGACTTATCAACGATGTGTACAGAATTGTCTTCATGATCAGATTGGGCGCAATGTTCATGCTTATGTGGATGACATAGTAGTGAAATCCAGAGAGGCGGAAACCTTGATATCTGATCTCAGAGAAACCTTTGACAATCTTCGGGTTTACAAAATGATACTTAACCCGGAGAAGTGTGTATTTGGTGTGCCTGCAGGCAAGCTTTTGGGATTCTTGGTCTCAAACAGGGGCATCGAGGCTAATCCGGAGAAGATTAAGGCAATCACTTATTTGGCTAAACCGGCATGTATTAATGATGTCCAGCGATTGGCGGGTCATGTTGCCGCTTTGAGCCGGTTGATAAGCCGGTTAGGTGAGAAGGCCCTACCGCTGTACCAATTAATGAAGAAGGCAGACACCTTTGTCTGGAGTGATGCCGCTAATGCTGCTTTTGAGGATTTGAAGAGGCAGTTATCTGAACCGCCGGTTCTTGCGGCTCCAATTGACAAAGAGCCTTTTGCTGTTATATGTGGCTGCTAATTCACGAGCCGTCAGTGTGGCGATTGTGGTAGAGCGCAAGGAGGCTGGTAAGGAACACCCGGTTCAACGGCCGGTTTATTATATCAGTGAGGTACTCATCGAGTCAAAGCAAAGATATCCTCATTGGCAGAAACTTGTTTACGGGGTGTTCATGGCAAGCCGGAAGCTGAAGAAATACTTCCAAGGTCACCCTATCACTGTGGTAAGTTCTGCCCCCTTGGGAGACATTATTCAGAACAGAGAGGCTACAGGACGAGTCGCCAAATGGGCCATCGAGCTCGGGCCTCATGGTTTGAAGTACACGCCATGCACTGCCATTAAGTCCCAAGCTTTGGTGGATTTCATCAACGACTAGACAGAGCTACAGGCACCTGAGGAGAAGCCCGATAACACTTATTGGATTATTCACTTTGATGGGTCCAGACAGTTGGAAGGCTCAGGGGCTGGAGTTGTATTAACTTCCCCTCGGGGTGACAAATTTTGTTATGTGCTCCGGCTTATGTTTCCTTGCACTAACAATGCAGCTGAGTATGAGGCCCTGCTCTGTGGTCTCCGGATGGCCAAAGAGATGAACTTGAGCCGGGTAAGATGCTTAGGAGACTCAGACCTTGTGGCTCAATAGGTGTCAGGCAAGTGGGACTCTAAAGATCCCCTCATGGCGGCTTACTGTCGTGAAGTCGATGCTATGGCTGGATATTTCAAGGGTTACATAGTGGAACACATTGATCGAAGGAAGAATGAGGCGGCGGATGCCTTAAGCCGGCTGGGGTCTCAGCGTAAGCCGGTGCCGCCGAACACCTTTCTTGATGTTTTGCATAATCCTTCTGTTAAGTTACCTACAGAAGAAGATCTGGCAATACCAGACCCGGAGGCACAGCTGGTGGCGGCTCTCCATGTTATCCCGGATTGGACAGTGCCTTATTTGGCTTACATGACCCGGGGAGAGTTGTCAGAGGACGAGACCTTGGCAAGACAAATCGTCCGGCGGTCCAAGTCCATGACAATTGTCAATGGCGAGTTACATCATTACAGCATCACTGGAGTGATTCAACGTTGCGTGTCACCTACAGAGGGTCAGGAGATCCTTCATGAAATTCATGAAGGTGATTGTGGTCATCACGCCGGCTCAAAATCTCTTGTGGCCAAAGCCTTCCGTCATGGGTTCTATTGGCTGACGGCACATGCTGATGCGGAAGACCTGGTCAGTAAATGTGACGGATGTCAGAAATTCTCACGACGAGCCCATGTGCCGGCTCAAGAGTTAAGGATGATTCCAATTACCTGGCCGTTTGCAGTCTGGGGGCTTGATATGGTCGGGCCTTTCAAGAGATCTAAGGATAAAAAGACTCACCTCTTGGTGGCAGTTGACAAGTTCACAAAGTGGGTGGAGGCGGAGCCAGTCAGTAAGTGTGATGCAGCCACAGCAGTCCAGTTTATGAAAAAGGTGATTTTTCGCTTTGGTTTTCCACACATCGTCATATCTGATAATGGTACTAACCTTTCCAATGGAGCTATGTAAGAGTTCTGTCAACGAGAGCATATCTGGCTTGACGTTTCAGCTGTAGCTCACCCTCAATCAAATGGCCAAGCAGAATGAGCCAATCAAGAAATCTTGAAGGGTATCATGCCCCGGCTCTTGGTCCCTTTACAGCGGACGCCGGGTTGTTGGGTGGAGTTACCTTCTGTACTTTGGATCATCAATACTACCCCTAACAGATCTACGGGTTACACGCCTTTCTTTATGGTGTATGGAGCAGAGGCGGTCCTGCCAAGTGACATCCGTCACGATTCACCCCGTGTGGCGGCTGTGACGCCCCCGATTCAATCGTACACTAATCATGCACGCAAACGTGTACGATCAAGATCAGGGACTCACGGGAAGATATCACAACACAACTCTAAAACATAAATAAGTCATACAAGCATCATAATACAAGCCAGGGGCCTCGAGGGCTCGAATACAAGTGCTCGATCATAGACGAGTCAGCGGAAGCAACAATATCTGAGTACAGACATAAGTTAAACAAGTTTGCCTTAAGAAGGCTAGCACAAACTGGGATACAGATCGAAAGAGGCGCAGGCCTCCTGCCTGGGATCCTCCTAAACTACTCCTGGTCGTCGTCAGCGGGCTGCACGTAGTAGTAGGCACCTCCGGTGTAGTAGGGGTCATCGTCGACAGTGGCGTCTGGCTCCTGGACTCCAGCATCTGGTTGCGACAACCAGAAAGAAAGGAAAGGGGAAAAAGGGGGGAGAAAGCAACCGTGAGTACTCATCCAAAGTACTCGCAAGCAAGGAACTACACTACATATGCATGGGTATATGTGTAAGGAGGCCATATCAGTGGACTGAACTGCAGAATGCCAGAATAAGAGGGGGATAGCTAATCCTGTCGAAGACTACGCTTCTCGCAGCCACCGTCTTGCATAAAGTAGAAGAGAGTAGATTGAAGTCCTCCAAGTAGCATCTCCAAGTAGCATCTCATAGCATAATCCTACCCGGCGATCCCCTCCTCATATCCCTGAGGTAGAGCGACCACCGGTTGTATCTGGCACTTGGAAGGGTGTGTTTTATTAAGTATCCGGTTCTAGTTGTCATAAGGTCAAGGTACAACTCCAAGTCGTCCTGTTACCGAAGATCACGGCTATTCGAATAGATTAACTTCCCTGCAGGGGTGCACCACATAACCCAACACGCTTGATCCCATTTGACCGGACACACTTTCCTGGGTCATGCCCGGCCGCGGAAGATCAACACGTCGCAGCCCCACCTAGGCAAAACAGAGAGGCCAGCACGCCGGTCTAAACCTAAGCGCACAGGGGTCTGGGCCCATCGCCCATAGCACACCTGCACGTTGCGTGGGCGGCCGGAAGCAGAACTAGCCCCCTTAATACAAGAGCAGGCTTACGTTCCAATCCAGCGCGCGCCGCTCCGTCGCTGACGTCTGAAGTGCTTCGGCTGATACCACGACGCCGGGATACCCATAACTACTCCCGCGTAGATGGTTAGTGCGTATAGGCCAGTAGCCAGACTCAGATCAAATACCAAGATCTCGTTAAGCGTGTTAAGTATCCGCGAACGCCGAACAGGGTCAGGCCCACCTGTCTTCTAGGTGGTCTCAACCTGCCCTGCCGCTCCGCCACAAAGTAACAGTCGGGGCCGTCGGGAACCCAGGCCCACCTCTACCGGGATGGAGCCACCTGCCCCTTCAGCCCCCATCTCCGAACAGTATCACAGGTAATGTAACTGTGTAAAGTATATCATATATGCCCGTGATCACCTCCTGAAGTGATCACGGACCAGTAGTATAGCATGGCAGACGGACAAGAGTGTAGGGTCACTGATATAACACTAGCATCCTATACTAAGCATTTAGGATTGCGGGTAAGGTATCAATGACTGTAGCAGCAATGACAGGCTATGCATCAGAATAGGATTAATGGAAAGCAGTAACATGCTACACTACTCTAATGCAAGCAGTATAGAGAAGAGTAGGCGATATCTGGTGATCAAAGGGGGGGGGGCTTGCCTGGTTGCTCTGGCAAGAGAGAGGGGTCGTCAACTCTGTAGTCGAACTGGTCAGCAGCAGCGTCGGTCTCGTAGTCTACCGGAGAGAAGAGGGGGAAGAAATAATGAATACAGAGCAAACAAAGCACCACAAAATATATCAAGGCAATACGCGGTGTTCGGTGTGCCCTAATGCGGTAGTAGGTGATACCGGTGAAGGGGGGAAACCCCCCGGGAAAGTATTCCCGGTGTTTCGTGTTTTCGGGCAGAGGAGCCAGAGGGGGAAAGTTGCGGGTTCGATAGGTTAGGGGTGTGTGGCGGACGAACGAACCGCGTATCCGGATTCGTCTCGTCGTTCTGAGCAACTTTCATGTAGAAAGTATTTTCATCCGAATTACGGATTAAAAGATATGATTTTCTAAAGATTTAAATCATTTTCTGATTTTAATTATTTATTTAAACCCAACATTATCCATAACAGTGAATGATGACGCAGGCATGACATCAGAGTGATGTCAGCGGGTCAACTGGTCGGTTGACCAGTCAAACAGACAGGTGGGTCCAGTGGGACCCACATGTCATTGTCTGATAACTAATTAACCAGGTTAATTAGTTTAGTTAACATATTAGTTATGTTAATTAACAGTAGTTAATTAGTTTAATTAGTTACTAGGTTAATTAAACACAATTAATTTAATTAATTAATTAATAATTTTATTTATTATTATTTTTATTCTTTTACTTATTTATCTTCTTTAATCCTTTTTTTTAAACGTTCAGGGGGCATGGGGCCCCTGTGTCATAGGCAAGGGGGGTCCTAGCAGGCATGGGCGCGCGGGCTAACGGGCATGGGGGTGCCAGGGCAGAGCCCGTGAGCGCGCCAGCGCCGGTGCGGTGACCCAGGGGCGCCGCGGCGGATGAGGCCGGGCGGGCGACGGCAGTGGCCCAGGCAAGCCGGCGCAAGAGGCGAGGCCCGCAGCAGGAGGGGTCACGGGAGGCGGCGGTCGGTGCGCGCAGCACAGCGGGGCCGCGCGAAGCTGAGCGAGCTATAGAGGAGGGGCAATCGATGAGCGGCAGCCAGCGCAAGTGGGGAGGCGCGAGCGGGGGGGGGGGAGCACGAGCTCGGGCACGTCGGCGTTGGCACCCTACGGCGAAGTAGTGCGTAGGAGGGAGGGAAGGCGACAGAGGGCCTCACGTTGCTGTTGTAGGGCATTTGGCAGCGAGCTCGAGGATGGCCGGCGACGGGGACGACGGAGAAGCTGCGGGGCGAAGGTGGCAGCCCACAGGCGCGAGCGTGCTCGCCGGGGTCGCGGGGAGCCGCGGTGGACGCGACCAAGACGGCGAGGCACCGGCACGGCAGTGGTGGCGGAGGCGGGCACCGGTCGACGAGGGGACTCCGACGTGGGGAGCAAGGCGAGGGGAGGCCGGATCCGCGACGGGGCCTCCGGGATCCGTCCATCTCCGGCGAGGAGGCGGCTTGGCGCGGTCGACGCGGGCTCCGGGCGACGACGGACGGCATCGAGCGGGTGCAGGGCGAGTGGCGGTGTCGAGGGACGAGCGGGGCGATGCGGGATCGGGGTCGGGGTCGTTGCCCCCGAGCCAGATCGAGGAAGCAGAGGGAGGCATGCGGGGAAACAAGAGGGGGGAGTGGGGAACGAGGGGAGTGGGGGCGTCGGTCGTCTAGGGTTAGGCCGGGTGGCGGCTGGGCCGACTGGACCGGCCTAGTGGGTCCAGCGGCCAGCTGGGCCGTGGCCCAGTGGGGGGGGGGGTTCTTCTATTTCCCTTTTTTTTGTTAGTTTTGTTTTCTGTTTTTTTATACTTTGCTTTCTTTTAGTTTCCTATTATTTTAGTTTTAGTAAATTACCAAAGTGGCACCTAAATAGGATTTTACAAATTATGCCACTGCCACAATAGTTTAATACTTATAACAATTTAGTTTGAAAATGTTTATTATTTTTAAAGCATTAAAATAATTGTTTTTGCTACTCTTTTATTCATTTAACAGTATTTAAACATTTTATAAAAGTGTGGTTTCTCCACCATAATTATCTATGCAATATATGGTTCACTCCGTACATTTTAGTTTTAATATTTGAAAACTTTTATTGTTTGCCTATTTTTGAATTTGAATTTGAATCGGTTTCGAACTAACTCGAGATTAGCAACTATAAACGAGGTGACGTGGCACCATTAGCAGAGGATCACTGTAGCTTAATTACCCGGGCGTCACAGCGGCTTATGTTGAGGAAGACAATGAAAAGCTCGGCAAGATGCACTTGACCTGTTGGATGAAGAGCGAGACTTGGCAATATCCCGCTCGGCGATTTACCAGCAAGACCTGTGTCACTACCACAGCCACCGGGTTAAGTCCAGAACCTTTCACGAAGGCGACTTAGTGCTCCGA
Organism: Triticum aestivum; assembly: GCF_018294505.1. NCBI lineage: Eukaryota > Viridiplantae > Streptophyta > Magnoliopsida > Poales > Poaceae > Triticum > Triticum aestivum. The sequence continues at coordinate 121,519,446 of NC_057794.1, forward strand.
CTCATCCAGGATCAATCTAACATACACAAGCTATCCCCTCCTTGGGAAGGACCCTTTGTGGTCAGCAAGAATCTGAACAATGGATCATACTACCTTATCGATGTTCGAGAGCACAAAGACTCACGTAAGTCGGAGGAGGAGACCCGTCGGCCGTGGAATATCGCCCATCTTCGGCCTTATTATATTTGAGCCATCAGCTCTAATGTGTATATACTTATACTATGTTACATCAGGTTGTTAAGAACCGGGTGAACTTATATGTGCCAATTTTCAGGAGTTAAGTTTACCCTCAGGGGTTGGTTTATATAAGCCGGAAATAACAGCTATGAGCACTACAGGGCAATGCAAGGTATTTTTGCAAAGGACATAACAGATTCATACAAACTACAAAGAGAATAATGGCGGCGGCTTATGCAAGTATTAAGGGCCATAAGCATGCGCAAAGGCATAGCAAAACTCAAGGTATCTTTTACTTTGTTACAAGACTCCCCGAGTCTGAATGATGCATTGTTTTCTACGATGACATAAGCAGGTGGTGCCTAACAAGCTACTCTTGGGGTTGACTTGAAGCCCCCGGGTTATCCTTCTCCGTCTCTCCGCCGACTGCTTTGTCCTGGAAGGATGATGAGGCCCAGTCAATGCCACTCAAGGCTTCAAACTCAGCTTCATCATCTATTAAACCGGTTGGGTCGACTTCAGGAGCAAAGGTGTGCTTACGGGTTGGAGGGATCAAGCTGACATCGTCGTAATGCGGCATGGGGATTCTCCGGTTCTCCTTGTCATAACCCGGCTGACACTTGGTGAGGTCAGTATCGTTCCCAATAAGAGTAGCCACCGGACGTATATCCTTCACACAGGCGGTGAAATCCTTATCATTAAACACGGTGCCATCTTCCTTTAAACTTGGATACCCAAGAGCAATGTCAGCGGGATCTAGTTCTGGAAGCCATGCCTTGGCCCGGCTCAATGCGGCTATAGCTCCGGCTCTTGCAGATGCTCGTCTTAACTCTTGGATTCGCTGAGGTAGCACAGCAAGCCGCTTCAGCACATCTTGCAGGAGATAAGGAACATCGTTTGATAAAGCCACAATGGCCAGAGCACATTGTGACCCGGTGTAGAGTTGTTCCACTAGAGTATAAACCGCCTTCAGCTTGATCACCATGTTTTGCTCAAGATTTGTGCTCCTGGGGCCTGCGTTATTAAGCATATGGTGAGTCAGAGGAGACAACTGAAATGGTCATTCAAGGAGTTTTGCAATGTTTAAGGTTTGGAAAAGTCACTCACCGAAGATTGCTGAAACCATTCGAGATATCTGGCGCTTTAAGTCGGACAGTTCGGCCGTTGCTTCCGCAAGCGATGCCTCTGCTGTCTCGGCCCGGGTCACCAGTGCGGCCTTTTCATCAGCCTAAGTTTTCTTCTCTGATTGAAAATTTTGCTTCAACTTCTCTTGTTCAGAGACGCTGAATTCAAATTTGGAGTTGGCCTTTTCAATTTCACTTTCCTGGGTTGCCAGGCGATTCTTCAAATCAGCAATCTCCGATTCAAATTTACTTATGGTGGCATGCATTGCACCAGATAGTAGTAAAAGTTACGGTAAGTACTATTAAGTCCCAAGCACTTTGCAAGCAAAGATACTTGACACTTGGGGGCTAATGTATACCGAAGCTTTCTAAATTATTAAGTCGGTTCTGAATATTAAGTCCCAAATACCTTGCAAGCAAAGATTTTTGGCACTTGGGGGCTAATGTATATCGCAAGTTAAAGGTATTGTGTTACATCCGGTTCAATTATTTTTTTCTTTAAGCCGGGTAAGTAGCTCTAACAATTTTTCTAAGTCTACAGCATATTTATTCATAAGCAATAGACTTGGGGGCTGGTACAGTAAGTGTGATTGAAAGTAAGTTAGCATAAGTCATACCTCAGATTTTTGTTGTATCTGCTTCACCATGTCAATTTCCAGGTCACGGCTGCTTTGTACTTGATTGATATAGCCGGAGACAATCTCTCCAATACTCAAATGAGTATAGTCAGCGACATCCAGCTTGGCCTTCCGGCGTTCCACCAATTCCTTTTTAGAACACTTGGCAAGTGCAGACGGCTGTGCCGGCTCAACAAATTAAGTCTTGAGAATTTCAACTTCCTGATCATTTTCCTTGGCGGGGCTAGGAGCCTTCGGGTTACCAGAATCGTTGAGGGTTTGTTCAGTAGGCGGGTCAGAGGAAGATATAGGAACATCATGAGACGGTTGAGGCGGCGGCTCGTGAGCAGAGGCATCAGGAGTAGCTATGCCCAACTCTGGTTCAGTCACAACCGGCTCTTGGGGCGGCTTATTCTTTTTTGCCCCTTTGCTGGGCTTTACTTGCACATTGTGGAAAAGGTAGACAAGTTAAATACAGCAAATATGAGTAAAATAAAGCATAAGGTACAAAAAGTTTATATTACCCGGGAGCAGTTTTGAAGGCTGGCATGTTGGACTGCATAGACTCACCAGAGGAAGGTGAAATATCCTGATAGTTGGAGTCAGAATAATTGAGAGGCTAACAAATGAAGCCTACCAAAGGAAAAAGAAGGTGTAAATCGGAGATAAACTCAGTCTGGCGTTTCCTGGTCACATTAGGTAAGCCGGAGGAGAGTTCCGCGTCTTTGCTGCTCCGGGTCTGCCTCCGGCTCTCATAATTCTGTCGCTTCAAAAGAAAGTCAGGATCTTGGTAAGCCAAAGGATGTGAAAATCTTACTTTTTGGGTTACTCTTCGAATTTTCTGACGCGGCTGAAGCTCGGAGTCGGAGGAGATTACAATTACCTCTTCCTCGAAGGGTTGGCTGTTGCCCGTGTCTTCTTGAAAGAAGGTTAGCATCAGTAAGGTAGAAATAAAGGAGAAAGGGAATTTCAAAGGTTACCTCTTCCTCATTATCATCAGTATCGTCAAGCTGAAACAGCTCAGAGGCGCTTGGCTTCCTTTTCCTTGAGGTGGTGGGCTTGGTGGTTTTCTTTTCGGCTCTCTTGGCCGCCCTGGCTTTCTTGGCCGCCTCATGATCATATTGCGTGTTCCAGAAGCTATCATTTGCCTGTAAAAGGTTATAACTAGTTATGTGTAAGAATACAGCCTAACATGATAAAACATAACCCGATGGCTGGAAACTTACTGCAGGGGCCGGGTTCTTCTAGCAAAAAGGTAGTAAGCCGAAGGCATTACTATTCACTATGCCCTCTTTCAACAAGGACTGAGTTGTTGCTTCCACTATGTCATCTGGTAAGTCTTCAGGGTTATGACATTGAGGGTCATTCTTCTCGCCTGAATAATTACACATTAAGCCGGGGCGGCGGCTTAACGGAATTATTCTCCAAGCAATCCAAACTCGGACCAAGTCAATGCCATCTAAGTCGTTCCCTAAAAGAGCTTTAATCCTCTTGATTTTGGGGGTGAGTGGCAGGCGTTCAATAGCTGTCAACTTATCCGGCAGCGGGTGAGTAGGTTCAAGGCGCAATGCACGGAAGTCGGGCAGTGGATTTTCGCCAGCCGGAGAAGTATCTTGGCAGTAGAACCATGTCTGGTTCCAGTCCTTTGGATGACTCGGCAATTCAGCATAAGGGAACAGGCAGTCTCTCCGCCTTTGAATTGATATGCCACCAAGCTCCAGACTGGGCCCGTTGGCCAGTTCATTCTGCCGGTTCAAATAGAACAATTACTTGAACAGGAGTAGGCTGGGTTCTTCTCCAAGGTAAACCTCATAGAAAACTTGAAAGTTGCAGATATTTGACACGGAGTTGGGCTCGATGTCTTGAGGTCTTAAGTCAAAGAAGTGCAAATCGTCTCTAAAGAATTTTGAACCGGAAGGAGCAAATCCCCGGCTCATGTGATCAGTAAAAATGATCACCTCCCCTTCCTTGGGTTGAGGTTTCTCCTCAGACGGGTCAGGAGCACGATAAGACATGACGTCCTTCTTGGGCAGATGGACGGACTTCACAAACTCTGACAGTTTGCTCTCCGAAACAATGGATGGGACCCAGTTGCAGGTAATCGGAGGTTTAACAGCTTTGGGTGCCATTGAGTAAATTGAAGCCTACAACAAGATAAAGGAAATTTTCCGGTTTATGATAACCCGGAGAATAAGTATTATTGGGTTGTCTGAGATGGCGGCTTAAGTAGGGGCCTAATGACATAGAGGTGGTTGTGTGATAATGTTTAAACAGCTGCAAGTAGTTCTAACTGTCTAAAGATCAAAAAGGAGCACTGAAGAGGAAAACTATCAAGGGTTTGCAACGGGCGGCGATGAACACCGACGAACTCGGGAGGCCGCAATGCAGATCTAAAAGCAGGGAAGGAAAAGGACTTACGGATGCAGAGCTGTTGCAGGGTTCCGTTGCGTTTTTCTGGTCAAGTTAGGTTGATGTAGCGGCCTAAGTTGGAGAAGACAAGGAAATCTGCGGCGGCGGCAGAGCTCGAGCGGCAGAGAAACAGTGCGAGGAGGAAGACGACCGAGGAAGGATAATGGGAAAGACCTAGGTCACACCTATTTATAAGGAAGGGCCGACTGAGACGGCGCGAGAAACGAGGGGACCAAACATCATTATCCAGCGACCCCGACGCCTCATTTTTCGGAATGGTCAGTAAAGGCAAAGATCCGTTGGAAGATATGATGGAGTAAAATATGAATTTAATTGAAGATGATGTCACGACGGGTTAACGCGGATCCAGAAGATGACATCATGGCGGGTTAAAACCTTTGCGCAGACAAGAAGACTGAAGGCTTCTTTCTTAAGGTATTTTAAGATTGACATGAACCGGTTCAAATCAATCTGGGGCCTAATGTTGGGGATATAACTATTTGTGTAAGCCGCCCAGGAGGGGCCTGGTTACGCAAAGAAGGACTCATGAGAAGAAGCCCAAGATCAAGCATGAAGATGGCGGTTCAATAAAGGGTCTAAAGCCCACATGCGACTTAATGCCCATAGTGGTAAACCGCCATGATGGCATGACTTGTATCATAAGGTAGAATTAACTAGTCACCGAGCCGGAGACTGTCTATGAGCCGGCCAGGACTCTGTAGGCCGCAGGGCGTCAACCCGTGTATATAAGGGGATGACCCGCCGGCGGCTTTGGGCAGAAAAACAACTCATCGAGAGCCAGGCATAGCGTATCTCGCTCCCTGGTCATCGAAACCTCAAGCAATACCAACCCAACTAGACGTAGGCCTTCCTTCACGGTAAGGGGCTGAACTAGTATAAACCTCTCGTGTCCTTTGTCCCGATTAAACCCTTTAAGCTTCCTAGTTGCAATGGCTCCACGACTAAGTCCTTGCAATAGGACATCTGCTGTGACAATTCCACGACAGTTGGCGCCCACCGTGGGGCCAGCGCACGGTGGATTCGAGTTCTTGAAGGGTAGCTTCGAAGGGCTCAAGGGATACGCAGTTGGCCGGATGACCAAGAGTCGTCGCGGCAAGATCTACATCGACGATGAAGGCTGGGGCCCTGACGCCGGTTCAATTGAGTACGGCTACCGGGTCCCCTTTGGCAGAATTCACGTCTTCATCGGCCGGATTGGTGAGCCGGGCCCTGAGCCGGACAGCTGCACCGACCTCGTCGAGACGGCTCAACGTGCGAAACCCGCCCGAGCTCAACCCGTCATGAAGCGTGCCTTTTTGGGTTGCATTCATGGAGGTGAACTTCCTGAAGGATCAGAAGGTGATGGTGAGCCGGCCGTCCTCTCTGACGATAATTCATCCGCCGGCTCAATAGATTCGCTGTATCAAGTTCAAGATGGCGTGCTTGGGGGCTGTTCCGATGGCAGCACTATTCTGGACCTCCCAGAGTCGCCAAACCAGGTAGGAGTCTTCATGGCTGGTACTCAACCCGGCCAAAATTCTACGGCTTCAGCAGCGATAATGTCCGGGTTAGGAGCAGCCGGGGCAGGAGGCCCTGTGCACTCACCGGCTCAGGTGCTGATGGATCTCATGGATAAGCTTACGGCTTTGTTAACTGTTATAGTCATCCCTGCAAACCAATCTGAGCATGAGGCAGAGGTGGCACAGGTTCGCGACGAGATCGCCCGTGTCAAAGAAACCTTAGCAGCTGAGGACGCTAGATTAGCAGCAGAGCGGGCGGCTTTGGACGTACGGGCGCAGCAACTTCAAGCAGAGGCCTTGCAGCTCACGTTGAGCCTGAACGCATCTAATGAGGTAATGAGGAGGAGACATCAGAAAACTCAGTCCCGTTTACCTCAGAATTATGATCCTTGGAATCTCTTTGCTACACCCGGGGCCGGCCCAAGTAACCCGCCAGGTGCGAATCAGCTTATTACATCCGGAGCGGGAGGTCCAGTCCGGCCTCAGGGGATGGCACCGCCCAACTACGTGCCAATACCGCAGGGTCACTTCTCCAACCCCATGGAGAACTTAATTGCAACATCAGCACGTTTGGCGGCTCTCCTGGTAGATGGGGATGATCCGACAGCGGTGGAAACCCGGAAGATCAGAGAACTTGTCCAAACAGCCCTGGCTCAGCAAGAGACCTACTCCTATAGCCGGGATAGGATTCACTCGACTCCTCCGCCCTGGTTAGCTCCACCTCGTCAAAATCGGAGCCCGAGTTATAGTAGGCACATGGAATCAGAGGCCTTGTCAAGTAACACTCGGCGCCGGAACCAGCCCGGTGGGCATAACCCGGTTCAGGATCGAATACGTTAGGAGGACGAGCGGGCGGCTCAGCTAGCGGCTCAGCTAGCAGCCCAACAGAACTCACCGGCTTACCCGACGACTTCCATTGAAGCGGGGGTTGCTACTAGAACCGGAGGAGTTCCTTGTCTGGTACCGGCTTTACGTAATGTATGTCTGCCCAAGGATTTCAAGGGGCCTCAGAAGGTGCCGAATTATATGGCCGATTTACAGCCTGGGGCATGGATTGAAAGTTATGAGATGGCTATGAAGCTGCTAGAGGTTAGTGATGAGGCGATGGCTAAATATTTCACCATGATGCTGGACGGAACAACCCGTTCTTGGTTAAAGGGTTTGCCACCCAACTCCATTAGTTCATGGGTGGAGCTAAAAGCCTGTTTCATCCAGAACTTCAAAGATACTTGCAAGCAGTCTATGTCAATTGTGGATCTGACAAATTGTAAGCAGGAAGAAGGTGAATCTACGACTCATTGGGTGCGCCGGTCAAGGATATAATACATTCGTCTGACAAGATGGATGCCGGCTCAGCAGTTCTCATGCTGGAGAAGAATTGCCGCTTTGAGCCTCTGAGACAGAAGTTGGGGCGCCTTAAGCGTGATTGCAACGATATGGGGACGCTGATGGCGGCTTTAGTCAAGTATGCCGATTCTGATAGTACCAAGGATCCCACGTCTGATGAGGAAAAGACAGGGAAGGGAAAGAAGAACGGCAATGAAAAGGGTCAGCAGCATAACCCGGCGAGTCAAGGAGGCAATAAGCGTAAGGCGGACAGTAACCCGGAATTTGTGGCCAATGCACAGGGTAACAATCAGAAGCGCAAGGGAAAGCCACCCCGGTTTGGTGGGTCGGGTCCGTCTCTCGAGCAACTACTCAATGAACCCTGCCCGAAACACGGTACCCGGGAACGACCAGCGACTCATTTATGGAAGGATTGCGCAATCATGAAAGCTTTCAAGAATTCTAACATATTTGATGGCAATCAAGGCCCAGGCGGCGGTTCAGGAGCCAGCGGCTTTCATGGCTCGGGCGGTGGTTCAGGATCCGGTTTTCAGGGAAACCAGGGTGGTTATAATCAACAGCAGTCTGGTCAAGGAGGTCAGCAGCAGTAGCAGTCGGGTTATCAGAGCCATCCAAAATAGTTAAGCAGTGGGCAGTATCACGTGTTCACCACAAGTTTGTGTAAACGTGATCAGAAAGTTCATAAGAGGGCTGTGAATTCTGTTGAACCGGCAGTCCCTTGTTACTTGAGGTGGTCGGAACAGCCTATTGTCTGGAGCAGGGAGGATCACCCTCCCCGAGTTGATAATCCGGATCAACTGGCCCTAGTGGTGGCGCCGCAAGTTGGTGGTTATAAGTTTACTAAAGTGCTCATGGATGGAGGTAGCAGCATCAACATCCTCTATTACGAGACCTTTCGGCGCATGGGCTTAACTAACAAGAATTTAAAGACTTCCAACACCGTCTTCCATGGAGTGGTGCCCGGTAAGTTGGCGTATCATGTGGGGAAGTTTGAGCTAGAGGTGGCCTTCGGAGACGAGCATGATTCTAGGGCGGAAAAGTTAACTTTTGAGGTGGTCAAAATCAAGAGTCCATATCACGCTTTGTTCGGGCAGCCAGCCTATGCCAAATTCATGGCACGGTCGTGTTATGTGTATCTACAGCTCATGATGCCGGGTTACAAGGGTACCATCACTATGCATGGAAGCCGAAAGGTGGCCCTGGAGTGTGAAGAGGGCGATGCGGCTTACACTGAGTCTGTCTGTGCAGCAGAGGAGCTCAAATTTTATCAAGATAACGTTGACCCGGCAGATATGACTTCTCTCAAGAAGCCGACTACGGAGCATGACCCGGCCATGAAGTTTAAATCGGCTGCAAAGACTAAGCTTGTTGAGTTCACTCCAGGCGATTCATCTAAGCAATTCAGCATCAGTGCCAACTTGGATCCTAAATAGGAAAGCGCGCTCATCGAGTTCATCCATGAGAACCGGGACATCTTTGCATGGAAACCTTCTGACATGCCGGGTGTACCGAGAGAACTCGCTGAGCACACTCTTAATATTGATCCGAAGTATAAGCCGGTCAGGCAATTTCTGCGGCGATTCAATGAAGAGCGACGAAAAGCTATAGGAGAAGAGGTCGCCCGGCTCTTGGCGGCTGGGTTTATTGTTGAAGTTTTTCACCCAGAATGGTTGGCTAACCGGGTGCTCGTACTCAAGAAAAATGGCACCTGGCAGATGTGTGTGGATTACACGGACCTAAATAAGGCTTGTCCGGCTGATCCTTTTGCTCTCCCCCGTATTGATCAAATCGTTGATGCTACGGCAGGTTGTGCGCGTTTGGGTTTTTTGGATGCTTATTCTGGCTATCATCAGATCAAGATGGCAGTTAAGGACCAAGAGAAAACGGCTTTCATCATGTTCGAAGCCTTCTACTATGTGTCTATGCTGTTTGGGCTCAAGAGTGCCCAGGCGACTTATCAACGATGTGTACAGAATTGTCTTCACGATCAGATTGGGCGCAATGTTCATGCTTATGTGGATGACATAGTAGTGAAATCCAGAGAGGCGGAAACCTTAATATCTGATCTCAGAGAAACCTTTGACAACTTCGGGTTTACAAAATGATGCTTAACCCGGAGAAGTGTGCATTTGGTGTGCCCACAGGCAAGCTTTTGGGATTCTTGGTCTCAAACAGGGGCGTCGAGGCTAATCCGGAGAAGATTAAGGCAATCACTTATTTGACTAAACCGGCATGTATTAATGATGTCCAGCGATTGGCGGGTCGTGTTGTCGCTTTGAGCCGGTTGATAAGCCGGTTAGGTGAGAAGGCCCTACCACTGTACCAATTAATGAAGAAGGCAGACACCTTTGTCTGGAGTGATGCCGCTAATGCTGCTTTTGAGGATTTGAAGAGGCAGTTATCTGAACCGCCGGTTCTTGCGGCTCCAATTGACAAAGAGCCTTTGCTGTTATATGTGGCTGCTAATTCACGAGCCGTCAGTTTGGCGATTGTGGTAGAGCGCAAGGAGGCTGGTAAGGAACACCCGGTTCAACGGCCGGTTTATTATGTCAGTGAGGTACTCATCGAGTCAAAGCAAAGATATCCTCATTGGCAGAAACTTGTTTACGGGGTGTTCATGGCAAGCCGGAAGCTGAAGCAATACTTCCAAGGTCACCCTATCACTGTGGTAAGTTCTGCCCCCTTGGGAGACATTATTCAGAACAGAGAGGCTATAGGACGAGTCGCCAAATGGGCCATCGAGCTTGGGCCTCATGGTCTGAAGTACGCACCGCGCACTGCCATTAAGTCCCAAGCTTTGGTGGATTTCATCAACGACTAGACAGAGCTACAGGCACCTGAGGAGAAGCCCGATAACACTTATTGGATTATTCACTTTGATGGGTCCAGACAGTTGGAAGGCTCGGGGGCTGGAGTTGTATTAACTTCCCCTTGGGGTGACAAATTTTGTTATGTGCTCCAGCTTATGTTTCCTTGCACTAACAATGCAGCTGAGTATGAGGCCCTGCTCTGTGGTCTCCGGATGGCCAAAGAGATGAACTTGAGCCGGGTAAGATGCTAAGGAGACTCAGACCTTGTGGCTCAATAGGTGTCAGGCAAGTGGGACTCTAAAGATCCCCTCATGGCGGCTTACCGTCGTGAAGTCGATGCTATGGCTGGATATTTCAAGGGTTACGTAGTGGAACACATTGATCGAAGGAAGAATGAGGCGGCGGATGCCTTAAGCCGGCTGGGGTCTCAGCGTAAGCCGGTGCCGCCGAACACCTTTCTTGATGTTTTGCATAATCCTTCTATTAAGTTACCTATAGAAGAAGATCTGGCAATACCAGACCCAGAGGCACAACTGGTGGCGGCTCTCCATGTTACCCCGGATTGGACAATGCCTTATTTGGCTTACATGACCCGGGGAGAGTTGCCAGAGGACAAGACCTTGGCAAGACAAATCGTCCGGCGGTCCAAGTCCATGACAATTGTCAATGACGAGTTACATCATTACAGCATCACTGGAGTGATTCGACGTTGCGTGTCACCTGCAGAGGGTCAAGAGATCCTTCATGAAATTCATGAAGGTGATTGTGGTCATCACGCCGGCTCAAAATCTCTTGTGGCCAAAGCCTTCCGTCATGGGTTCTATTGGCTGACGGCTCATGCTGATGCGGAAGACCTAGTCAGTAAATGTGACGGATGTCAGAAATTCTCATGACGAGCCCATGTGCCGGCTCAAGAGTTAAGGATGATTCCAATTACCTGGCCATTTGCAGTCTGGGGGCTTGATATGGTCGGGCCTTTCAAGAGATCTAAGGATAAAAGGACTCACCTCTTGGTGGCAGTTGACAAGTTCACAAAGTGGGTGGAGGCGGAGCCAGTCAGTAAGTGTGATGCAGCCACAGCAGTCCAATTTATGAAAAAGGTGATTTTTCGCTTTGGTTTTCCACACAGCATCATAACTGATAATGGTACTAACCTTTCCAAAGGAGCTATGGAAGAGTTCTGTCAACGAGAGCATATCTGGCTTGACGTTTCAGCTGTAGCTCACCCTCAATCAAATGGCCAAGAAGAACGAGCCAATCAAGAAATCTTGAAGGGTATCAAGCCCCGGCTCTTGGTCCCTTTACAGCGGACGCCGAGTTGTTGGCTGGAGGAGTTACCTTCTGTACTCTGGAGCATCAATACTACCCCTAACAGATCTACGGGTTACACGCCTTTCTTTATGGTGTATGGAGCAGAGGCGGTCCTGCCAAGTGACATCCGTCATGATTCACCCCGTGTGGTGGCTTATGTTGAGGAAGACAATGAAAAAGCTCGGCAAGATGCACTTGACCTGTTGGATGAAGAGCGAGACTTGGCAATAGCCCGCTCGGCAATTTACCAGCAAGACCTGCGTCGCTACCACAGCCGCCGGGTTAATTCCAGAACCTTTCAGGAAGGCGACTTAGTGCTCTGACTCATCCAGGATCAATCTAACATACACAAGCTATCCCCTCCTTGGGAAGGACCCTTTGTGGTCAGCAAGAATCTGAACAATGGATCATACTACCTTATCGACGTTCAAGAGCACAAAGACTCACGTAAGTCGGAGGAGGAGACCCGTTGGCCGTGGAATATCGCCCATCTTCGGCCTTATTATATTTGAGCCGTCAGCTCTAATGTGTATATACTTATACTATGTTACATCAGGTTGTTAAGAACCAGGTGAACTTATATGTGCCAATTTTCAGGAGTTAAGTTTACCCTCAGGGGTTGGTTTATATAAGCCGGAAAAAACAGCTGTGAGCACTACAGGGCAATGCAAGGTATTTTTGCAAAGGACATAACAGATTCATACAAACTACAAAGAGAATAATGGCGGCGGCTTATGCAAGTATTAAGGGCCATAAGCATGCGCAAAGGCATAGCAAAACTCAAGGTATCTTTTACTTTGTTACAAGACTCCCCGAGTATGAATGATGCATTGTTTTCTACGATGACATAAGCAGGTGGTGCCTGACAAGCTACTCTTGGGGTTGACTTGAAGTTCCCGGGTTATCCTTCTCCGTCTCTCCGCCGACTGCTTTTTCCTGGAAGGATGATGAGGCCCAGTCAATGCCACTCAAGGCTTCAAACTCAGCTTCATCATCTATTAAACCGGTTGGGTCGACTTCAGGAGCAAAGGTGTGCTTACGGGTTGGAGGGATCAAGCTGACATCGTCGTAATGCGGCATGGGGATTCTCCGGTTCTCCTTGTCATAACCCGGCTGACACTTGGTGAGGTCAGTATCGTTCCCAATAAGAGTAGCCACCGGATGTATATCCTTCACACAGGCGGTGAAATCCTTATCATTAAACACGGTGCCATCTTCCTTTAAACTTGGATACCCAAGAGCAATGTCAGCGGGGTCTAGTTCTGGAAGCCATGCCTTGGCCCGGCTCAATGCGGCTATAGCTCCGGCTCTTGCAGATGCTCGTCTTAACTCTTGGATTCGCTGAGGTAGCACAGCAAGCCGCTTCAGCACATCTTGCAGGAGATAAGGAACATCGTTTGATAAAGCCACAACGGCCAGAGCACGATGTGACCCGGTGTAGAGTTGTTCCACCAGAGTATAAACCGCCTTCAGCTTGATCACCATGTTTTGCTTAAGATTTGTGCTCCTAGGGCCTGAGTTATTAAGCATAAGGTGAGTCAGAGGAGACAACTGAAATGGTCATTCAAGGAGTTTTGCAGTGTTTAAGGTTTGGAAAAGTCACTCACCGAAGATTGCTGAAACCATTCGAGATATCTGGCTCTTTAAGTCGGACAGTTCGGCCGTTGCTTCCGCAAGCGATGCCTCTGCTGTCTCGGCCCGGGTCACCAGTGCGGCCTTTTCATCAGCCTAAGTTTTCTTCTCTGATTGAAAAATTTGCTTCAACTTCTCTTGTTCAGAGACGCTGAATTCAAATTTGGAGTTGGCCTTTTCAATTTCACTTTCCTGGGTTGCCAGGCGATTCTTCAAATCAGCAATCTCCGATTCAAATTTACTTATGGTGTCCTGCATTGCACCAGATAGTAGTAAAAGTTACGGTAAGTACTATTAAGTCCCAAGCACTTTGCAAGCAAAGATACTTGACACTTGGGGGCTAATGTATACCGAAGCTTTCTAAATTATTAAGTCGGTCCTGAATATTAAGTCCCAAATACCTTGCAAGCAAAGATTTTTGGCACTTGGGGGCTAATGTATATCGCAAGTTAAAGGTATTGTGTTACATCCGGTTCAATTATTTTTTTTCTTTAAGCCGGGTAAGTAGCTCTAACAATTTTTCTAAGTCTACAGCATATTTATTCATAAGCAATAGACTTGGGGGCTGGTACAGCATATTTATTCATAAGCAATACTCCGGGTCTGCCTCTGGCTCTCATAATTCTGTCGCTTCAAAAGAAAGTCAGGATCTTGGTAAGCCAAAGGATGTGAAAATCTTACTTTTTGGGTTACTCTTCGAATTTTCTGACGCGGCTGAAGCTCGAAGTCGGAGGAGATTACAATTACCTCTTCCTCGACGGGTTGGCTGTTGCCCGTGTCTTTTTGAAAGAAGGTTAGCATCAGTAAGGTAGAAATAAAGGAGAAAGGGAATTTCAAAGGTTACCTCTTCCTCATTATCATCAGTATCATCAAGCCAAAACAGCTCAGAGGTGCTTGGCTTCCTTTTCCTTGAGGTGGTGGGCTTGGTGGTTTTCTTTTCAGCTCTCTTGGCCGCCCTGGCTTTCTTGGCCGCCTCATGATCATATTGCGTGTTCCAGAAGCTATCATTTGCCTGTAAAAGGTTATAACTGGTTATGTGTAAGAATACAGCCTAACATGATAAAACATAACCTGATGGTTGGAAACTTACTGCAGGGGCCGGGTTCTTCTGGCAAAAAGGTAGTAAGTCGAAGGCATTACTATTCACTGTGCCCTCTTTCAACAAGGACTGAGTTGTTGCTTCCACTACGTCATCTGGTAAGTCTTCAGGGTTATGACGTTGAGGGTCATTCTTCTTGCCTGAATAATTACACATTAAGCCGGGGCGGCGGCTTAACGGAATTATTCTCCAAGCAATCCAAACTCGGACCAAGTCAATGCCATCTAAGTCGTTCCCTAAAAGAGCTTTAATCCTCTTGATTTTGGGGGTGAGTGGCAGGCGTTCAATAGCTGTGAACTTATCCGGCAGCGGGTGAGTAGGATCAAGGCGCAATGCGCGGAAGCCGGGCAGTGGATTTTCGCTAGCCGGAGAAGTATCTTGGCAGTAGAACCATGTCTGGTTCGAGTCCTTTGGATGACTCAGCAATTCAGCATAAGGGAACAGGCAGTCTCTCCGCCTTTGAATTGATATGCCACCAAGCTCCAGACTGGGCCCGTTGGCCCGTTCATTCTGCCGGTTCAAATAGAACAATTCCTTGAACAGGAGTAGGCTGGGTTCTTCTCCAAGGTAAACCTCACAGAAAACTTGAAAGTTGCAGATATTTGACACGGAGTTGGGCCTAATGTCTTGAGGTCTTAAGTCAAAGAAGTGCAAATCATCTCTAAAGAATTTTGAACCGGAAGGAGCAAATCCCCGGCTCATGTGATCGGTAAAAATGATCACCTCCCCTTCCTTGGGTTGAGGTTTCTCTTTAGACGGGTCAGGAGCACGATAAGACATGACGTCCTTCTTGGACAGATGGACGGACTTCACAAACTCTAACAGTTTGCTCTCCGAAACAATGGATGGGACCCAGTTGCAGGTAATCGGAGGTTTAACTGCTTTGGGTGCCATTGAGTAAATTGAAGCCTACAACAAGATAAAGGAAATTTTCCGGTTTATTATAACCCGGAGAATAAGTATTATTGGGTTGTCTGAGATGGCGGATTAAGTAGGGGCCTAATGACATACAGGTGGTTGTGTGATAATGTTTAAACAGCTGCAAGTAGTTCTAACTGTCTAAAGATCAAAAAGGAGCACTGAAGAGGAAAACTATCAAGGGTTTGCAACGGGCGGCGATGAACACCGACGAACTCGGGAGGCCGCAATGCAGATCTAAAAGCAGGGAAGGAAAATGATTTACGGATGCAGAGCTATTGCAGGGTTCCGTCGCGTTTTTCTGGTCAAGTTAGGTTGATGCAGCGGCCTAAGTTGGAGAAGACGAGGAAATCTGCGGCGGCGGCAGAGCTCGAGCGGCAGAGAAACAGTGCAAGGAGGGAGACGACCGAGGAAGGAGAATGGGAAAGACCTAGGTCGCACCTATTTATAAGGAAGGGCCGACTGAGACGGCACGAGAAACAAGGGGACCGAACATCATTATCCAGCGACCCCGACGCCTCGTTTTTCGGAATGGTCAGTAAAGGCAAAGATCCGTTGGAAGATATGATGGAGTAAAATATGAATTTAATTGAAGATGATGTCACGACGGGTTAACGCGGATCCAGAAGATGACGTCATGGCCGGTTAAAACCTTTGCGCAAACAAGAAGACTGAAGGCTTCTTTCTTAAGGTATTTTAAGATTGACATGAACCGGTTCAAATAAATCTGGGGCCTAATGTTGGGGATATAACTATTTGTGTAAGTCGCCCAGGAGGGGCCGGGTTACGCAAAGAAGGACTCATCAGAAGAAGCCCAAGATCAAGCATGAAGATGGCGGTTCAATAAAGGGTCTAAAGCCCACAGGCGACTTAAGGCCCATAGTGGTAAACCACCATGATGTCATGACTTGTATCATAAGGTATAATTAACTAGTCACCGAGCCGGAGACTGTCTATGAGACGGCCGGGACTCTGTAGGCCGCAGGGCGTCAACCCGTGTATATAACGGGACGACCTGCCGACAGCTTAGGGCAGAAAAACAACTCATCGAGAGCCAGGCATAGCGTATCTCGCTCCCTGGTCATTGAAACCTCAAGCAATACCAACCCAACTAGACGTAGGCCTTCCTTCACGGTAAGGGGCTGAACTAGTATAAACCACTTGTGTCCTTTGTCCCGATTAACCCCTTTAAGCTTCCTAGTTGCGATGGCTCCACGACTAAGTCCTTGCAAGAGGACATCTGCCGTGACAATTCCACGACACTCTGGATGAAATACTTTAACCTTCATTGCGTGTCCACCAATCATGTACTTTGCGAGGTAATCTTGAGTGAAGTGCTTCGGGAACCACTGTGAACGAAAAAGATTCACACACTGTTGTCCAACAACTCATTATGGGCGGTAAAAAGAGAAGGTTGCAGAGTTTGTAGTTACCATCCTACAACTCACTGTTGTGTTGGATAGAGCATAAACAAATAATTTGCTTGCCACCATTCGTATCTATTTGCTCATAATCCTTATCAGTTTCCTCACTTGATGCTTGTTCATGAATATCTCATCGCCCCATATGCAAAAAGGGCCGATGCGTGGATGCTTGCCAAGGGCATATGTACCTACAAGCAACAAGTCAATATTAGAAGCTAACAAGTGTCCCGGCCTGGATCTATATGCACTACATTATGGAACGACGGGAGGAGTACAAGCCGAGGGATAAAGCTAACCTCGACGGAAAATGGTGGCCACTCCCGCTGTTGTCCTACATAAGTAGTGGAAAGGTATGATAAGTACAGCAACCTTAACATCAAACAAATATAGCAAAGGTAAACAACATCATCTCCAAATGATAGCTTGAATGTGTTGGTTTGAGCATGTTGTTAAAGCAGATATAAAATGGAAGGCAATGTTACCGACAACAGGCTTAACAGCCATCAAATATTGACATTCAAACTGGTATTGTTGAAAATGAATAGAACGTAGGTAATGCTTAAAATATCACACTCGATAAATGTGTAAAACTAAAATAAAGGGCATGTGTTAACTACACCAGCAATAACTGGAACCAAATATAGCCGTTTGGTATTGATGTAGTCGAGCGGCACAGTTCCGACTTGCACATAATGAACAACACATTGTGAATGACTGAAATAAACAAGGCATAAATGACCAGTATAACAACCAAATATAACCATTGAAAACTGGACAGAGTCTCACTACAACCAACCTAACAAGCAAATACAGATAAACAGGGCATATGCTTGAAAACTGGACAAATTCTCACTCCAACCAACCTAACAAGCAGATACAGATAAACAAGGCATCTGCTTGATGACTAGACAAATGCTAAAAAAAGCAACCTAACAACCAAATACAGATAAACAAGGCATCTGCTTGATAACTGGACAAATGCTCACGGCAACCATACTAAGAACCAAATACATATAAACAAGGCATCTGCTTGATAACTAAAAAAAATGCTCACTCCAACCAACCTAACAACCAAATACAGATAAACAAGGCATCTACTCACTATGAACAACCAAATATAGCCATTCGTGAAACTAAAGTGGACAATTCATACTTAAACATCACATAGCCCTATTGAACAATACATTTTTGCATAACTAAAATAATTAAAGACGACACAGTTAAAGCACCACACGACAAATGCTACTACAACAAAGGGTACGGGTTGGCAAGATAGAAAAGGTAAGATTTGCTGATAGAATGTTGCCCCACATTTCATGGACGGGATCCTTCCAGTTGGAAGAGCATAGACCCATGGTGCACTCTTTGATGTCACATATGGGTTGTTTCACCTTGGAAGAACCTTCGTGGGTGCCCCCCTCGTGGTCGTGGTCGATGAGATAAGTCACTTGGCAATTGAGGATCCCACGCCGCCGCCATAGAACGTGTCCTTCAGAAATGACAAAAAATGGGCTCGATGGCGTATAAAGTTCGCAAATCCTTGATCGCTTGGCGGAGGAGATCAGCGGCAGGGCCGTCGAAGAGATCAACAGCGGTTAAACCAGAGGGGTTGGGGATGGACCATTTAACCTGTGACATGGCCCGCGTGAAGCCGTCGCCGTGGACGAGCTTGATGTCGTAGCGAGCTTTCCCAAGATACAGTAATACGCTAGCCCACTGATATGAAGCCTTCAACATGGCAACATAGTCAACATCTTCGCCGGCTTCCGCAGCGACGTGTTGCTTCGAGATCGACAGGTCGGGGCGAACGGCGGCCACCTCACCAACGTCCACCGGAGAGGCCATGATAAACATCTTCTTGGCTGAATGCTTGTCGGGCTCCCCAGGATACATGGTCGAGCTTAGGCTGCGACATTCTAGAGCAGGGGGTGTGGATCTGGCGGGGAGGGACATCGCAGGCCTCATCTAAAAACTCAGGGGAGTGGGGCGACGGTATGGGAATCGTTGGGTAACCTGAACTTTATTATCTAAGCTAGGAGGAACGGGCAGACCGGCAGGGGTTGGCGGCAGCCCCGAGCTAGGGTTCGAGGGGGGAGGGGCGGGTGGGGGACTGGGGAGGGGGTATTTGAGGATATGTCGCGGCTATTGAAAATTTTGCTAATGGTGGGTGGAGATGGTGGTGGACGAGGGAGAGCGACAGTTCAAATGCCTCGGCTACTGCAATTTTACTATAAGGTCAGTACTGAAGGGGGGTGGGCGATGGTTGAATTACGGCGGCTACTAAAATTTGGGTAAAGGAATTGATGCAGGGCGGAAGTGCCCAAGATCGCGCACGGTCCAATAACAATATGCGTGTATGATAATAAGGAAAAGTGGCGCGGAACCACCGATTTTTGCAACGCTCAAGGCGGGTAGTTTGTTTTTATATTTCTAGCTAGCTGGTCAATCGCACACGGTTCGTCCTAATTTCCAAATAAACTTACCCGCCTTTAGCTTGTACAGGTGGTGGTTTTACAGCGCATTTGCATCGCACACGGTTAAGTAGTACCTCCACCCTTTGCTCGCGCTTGCACGGTCGTGGTGATTTTACAGCGCACTTGCATCGCACACGGTTGAGCCAGTACCTCCACCTTTGCTCGCGCTTGCGCGGGCGTGGTGATTCACAACGCACTTGTATCGCACATGGTTAAGATATTATACCCGTGTCCATTGAGCGTCATCAGAGTCTTTACAACAAAAAATAACGCTAGTGTCGGAGTAATGGGCCACGGGTAGCCTAACCCGAGTCCCGGAACCTTTCAAAACATCGGGCCGGCTGCGGCCCTCAAGATGTCAAGATGAAGCGTCGCCTTCTGGTGGCCGGCTGGCTGAACGGCCGACTGCCAGAAGGCGGCCATGCTCAGGAAGGCGGCTCCAAGACAGGCCGATTCCTGGCAGGCGGCCTCCAGAGAGGCCGGCACCTAGTAGTTGGCCCACGGTGCCCTCAAAGTCTACACCCCCATTAAAGAAGACAGGACAGGGTGAGGCAACAGTGTAGCCCATCCCCCCCCCCCCGAATCCGGGGCCAGGCGTGGCCACAATGCCTCATGCCAGCGGAGATCTCCGCTCGGCGCGGCACTGTTGCCACTTCATCATTGACGTCACTCCTGATAGGCAAAGCCCTGCTCCCACGACCACCTGTCGGTATGGCCCAAGGACGGCGGGCCCTACCGGTCAGCGAGAGCCCGGAAGACAGCAGGAGCCACACCAGTCAGACCCGAGGGAGGCCGGCTCCCAGCAGCCGGCCCGATCCTTCCTCGAGGGCCCATGCACCATTAATCAGATAAGATGCAAAGTGGCTACAGTGATCTCCCACCAGGCGGCGGGATTAAAGCCACGCCTCCCCGACCGAGCACGCGTCATTAGCAGCACGGCTATAGTAATCCGTAGCCGGCAGGACCCGTGAGCGGCGGAGGTGGCCTGTCGGCTCCGTACCAGACCAGCCGGCTGGGCCCACCAGGCGGCGGGCCCCAGAAGTCGACGGAGAAGCTGGCGACCAGAGAGACTGATAGATGGGCCCTACACCTGGCCGGATTACCATTATACCCCTGGGGGGTAGGCCTATATAAACCCCACAGGGCACCCTACAATGGGTTCCCACCCTGTTAGGACTAGATTCATACCTAGAGGAGGGGAGAGCGAGCCTTGCCTTCTTCCACCTCTAGCATACAGCTCAAGGAGCACCATTGTACTCACTTGTGCCTTACTGATCATGCGGAGACCCCGCAGAGCAGGACTAGGGGTGTTTTCTCCTAGGAGAGCCCCGAACCTGCATAAAGTTCGTCGGCGTACGTGTTTACGCCTCATCCCGTTTCCAGGCACCGGCGACGTTCTACTCACTCCCACCATGATAAGCCATCCATTGGCATATGTCGCACCCAACCCCCGACATTTGGCGCCCACCGTGGGGCGAGGTGCACCATCGTCCAGAGACCTATTCTGGACGGGAACCCTTTTCCTCCCTGGCGAGCGTAGCTAGCCCGGCATGCCAGACGGAGTCTGCGCCGACGCGCTGCGTGGCGCGGAGCTCGTCTGCGCGGCGAGCTGCCTCGCCGACCTTGTTGGCGAGGTTCGCCTCTCCGATGATCCGGCATTCGGTGCGGGCAATGATGGCCCTGAGAGCCGCCTCATCAGCCTCCTCGATCAGCTCCACGTAGCCAGCGAGCCCGCTGCGGACTTGGAATCCGTTGGCTCCACCGACCCGATGCTTGTTGATTCTGACACTGCGTCGCTTGACGCGTTCCCCACCAACGTGGTGGTCTACGACGAGCCGCCTCCTCGCGCGGAGAGCGGCGAAAGCGCCATCACGAAGGTGCTTGTCATCAGCCACAGTGAGCATTCTGGCTGAGGTGCTCGCGATCCGCTCAACGCGACACTACAAGACCTGACGGCGCCCATCCCAGAAGACGCCGATGCCGAGATGCTAGAAGCACGCCGCCTCCAGCTCGTCGAGGGAGCCAAGAAGCTGGCTAGCATGAGACGCCTGTAGGAAGCCTACCAGGGCGAGATGGACCGCGCTGTGGGCGGCACGCCGGCTCCTGCTGGGCCCAGCCGCCTTGGCGCGGTCCAGCAGCGTGGCATGGCCATCTCCAACCTGCTCGGGGCAGATCGCACCGTCTATGCCACGCCCGCGGAAAATATCCGAGCTGCCCAGGCGGCAGCAGAAGAGCTAGACAAGTTCGAGGGCGAAGAACGTCGCCAGATGGAGGAGCGCGTCCAACGGCTCCTCGATGCGGCTGCTGAGCAGCACGAGGCCGGTTGCCGCACTGAGGCGCCCCACCGGCAAAACGACGATCCGCCTCCCCGCCGAGATCAAGGCGCATCATCTCGGACGCCGACTGGTGACGTCCGCGGAAGAAGAGACAACGAGCCGGCTGCCAGCCGCAGCCGGACTCGCATCACCATTGAGCACGATCAAGACGGCCGCCCAAGAGCTGTGGGACGATGGGATGACTGTCCACCTCCCCCCCCCTCGCATGGAAAGGGGCGTTTCCCCGCCGCCTATTGATCACCCGACACTCGGCGAGCGCCTTGGCCACCGAGAGGGAGTCGGAGAGAACGATGCCCGCCACCGGATCAACCGTCTTCACCGGTCCCTGGCGCTAGAAGAGGAAGATGAATTGGGTCCGCCCTGTTTCGGCCCCCGCATTCGAGACGAGCCCTTCCCCAAAGGGTTCACGCTCCCAAGAGACATGCCCAAATACACCGGCTCCGTGAAGCCGGAGGACTGGCTGGTCGACTACTCCACAGCCGTCAGCATAGCAAATGGCAACAAGCGAATTGCCGTGAAGTACGTTATGTTCATGCTCCAGGGCACAGCCCGGACATGGCTGAATAGTCTGAAGCCCCGCAGCATCAACAGCTCGGTCGACTTCACCGAAGCCTTCATCCGCAACTTCACCAGCATGTATAAGCGGCCGCCCAAACCTCGCCAGCTCTCCTTGTGCGTACAAGCCCCAACGAGTCGACCCGCGACTACCTCACGCGCTGGGCCGAGCTCTGCAACTCTTGCGAAGGCGTGCACGAGGTCCAGGCTATCGAGTACTTCACCACTGGGTGCCGAGAGGGCACCCTCAAGCACCGACTCCTCTGCGACGAGCCAGCGACCCTCGACGAGCTGCTGATCATAGCCGATAAATATGCCATAGCCGACTCCTCCATGAAGGCGGAAATCCAAGTTGATGCGTCTAGCAAAGTAGCCCCTCAAGCTCCTCGAACCCCGGCTGGCGACACCAGTCGGCGCCAGCAACCAAGCGACAACAAGCGCAAGGCCATGCAGCTGGCTTCCACAAGCCGGCAGGTGGCGATAGTCGAAGACCAGCAGCCGGATGGGCAGCCTTCCTCCAAACGCCTGAAGGGCGGCAAGCCCAATTGGCTGCCGGCTTTCTCATATGAGCAGACTCTTGACGCACCCTGTAACTTCCACAATGGTGCGAAGCCGTCCAACCATACCACTCAGAAATGCCATTGGCTCACCAGGATCCCCAAGGGAGACGACCTTCTGCCTCCTCTGCCTGCTGGGCAGCCGCCCCCTCCTCCTCAGCAGCCGGCCGTTCGACCGGTCGGAGCCATACGAGACGAATACCCTGAAGAGCATGGAGGTTATGTCGTGTTCACCAGCGTGGCCGACGATAGGCACATCAGATGGCAACGACAACAAGAAGTGAATGCAGTAGCATCGGAGACCCTCGAGTTCATGCATTGGTTCGAGAAGCCCATCAACTGGAGCAGAGCCGACCACCCGGAGGTGATGCCCAATCCCGGTTCCTACGCCCTGGTTCTGGATGCCACCTTTGCCACTGATAGGCGAGTTTCTCGGTTTTCCCGAGTTCTGATAGATGGCGGCAGCAGCATCAACATTCTGTACAAAGATACCATGGAGAAGTTAGGAATTAGACAAAGACAGCTTCAGCTCAGTCGGACTGTATTCCATGGCATAGTTCCTGGCCTTTCCTGCTCACCAATCGACAAGATCCAAATAGACGTCCTCTTTGGAGACAAGGCTCACTTCCGATGAGAGCCAGTCTGGTTCGAGGTGGTGGACCTCGAGAGCCCGTACCATGCGCTACTTGGCCGACCTGCACTGGCCAAGTTCATGGCGGTCCCCCACTATGCTTACCTCAAAATGAAGATGTCGAGTTCTAAGGGAATTCTGACCATAGCCGGGGACTACAAGAAGTCGTCCGCTTGTGCGGCTGAGAGAAGTCGGCTGGCCGAGTCCCTCGTGATCTCGGCCGAGAAGCGGCTCCTTGACCGAGTTGTGGCAATGGTAGGCAAGCAGCCGGAAATGTCACCCCACCGCAAGGAGTCAGAAGCCGAGGGCTCGTTCAAGCCGGCCAAGGAGACAAAGAAGATACCCTTGGACCCGGAGCACCCGGAGAAGTACGCTGTCATAGGTGCAAACCTCGACAGCAAATAGGAAGGCGAGCTCGTCGATTTCCTCCGTGAGAACCGGGACATCTTTGCATGCTCACCTAAAGACATGTCGGGTGTTCCGACAGATTTCGCCGAGCACAAGTTACATGTCCGGTCTGATGCCAAGCCAGTCAGGCAGCCCTTGTGCCGCCTGTCAAAGGAGAAGAGAAGAGTCGTCAGAGAAGAGATAACCCGGCTACTGGCAGCCGGCTTCATCATGGAAGTGTTCTTTCCAGAGTGGCTGACCAACCCAGTCCTTGTGCTGAAGAAAAACAAGCAGTGGCGCATGTATATTGATTACACCAGCCTCAACAAAGCCTGCCCCAAAGACCCGTTTGCTTTGCCGAGAATTGACCAAGTGATAGACTCCACAGCCGGATGCGAGCTGTTGAGTTTCTTGGATGCATACTCAAGGTATCACCAGATCAAGCTGAACCCGGCCGACCGACTAAAGACCGCCTTCATCACGCCATTTGGAGCCTTCTGCTACTTAACCATGACGTTCGGCTTGATGAATGTCGGTGCCACGTTTCAACATTGCATGCAGAAGTGCCTCCTCAAACAACTCGGCAGAAACGCCCATGTTTACATGGACGATGTCATGGTGAAGACGGAGAAGCGTGGAACACTGCTAGAAGACCTCAAAGAGACCTTTGAGAACCTACGCGGGTTTCAAATCAAGCTCAACCCAGAGAAATGCGTCTTCGGATTACCTACCGGCCAGCTTCTTGGATTCCTGGTCTCAGAGCGCGGCATAGAATGCAACCCTGTGAAGATCAAGGCCATCGAGAGGATGGGAGTACCCACCCGACTGCTGGATGTGCAGAAGTTCACCGGCTGTTTGGCGTCCATCGGCCGTTTCATCAGTCAGATGGGAGAGAAGGCTCTTCCCTATACCAGCTCATGAAGAAGACCACTTTTTTCGAATGGAACGACAAGGCGGATGAAGCTTTTCTCCAGCTCAAGAAGATGTTGAATACTCAAGAAGATGTTGACAACATCGCCGCCACCAGCCGAGTGGTCAGCACAGTCATAGTGGTAGAACGCAAGGAGGAAGGAAAGGCGCTACCAGTCCAGAGACCGGTGTATTACCTAAGTGAAGTGCTGTCAGCCCCCAAGCAAAACTACCCCCACTATCAGAAGATGTGCTACGGCGTGCACTTTGCCGCAAAAAAATTGAAGCCGTACTTTCAAGAGCACCCAATCACTGTTATCTGCACTGCTCCGCTCGCCGAGATCATTGGAAGCCGAGATGCCTCCGGCACTACAAGAAATATGTCAACTTATGACCTAATGTCGGTGACCCTGGAAGAATTGGTCATAAATCTATGACCATTTTAGACCAATTGGTCAAAAGCCGTTCGGGGGGCTCCAAACCCTAAACCATTGCGACCATTTTGGTCAGAAATGTCGTAATTTCCTTACACGAAATGGTCATAAAGCAGACAACACTAGTCCGCTGCCTTATTTCTAGCTGATCATGACCAATATAGATGGTCATAACCTTGTAAATTGTGGTGGATTGTTATGACTTGGCGCCACCTCATCAGTTTTGCCTATGTGTCATGTCCATGTGTCAATTTTTGCCCTAGGTTGTGAAGCAACCTATATTTCTGTCATTCCGAAAATTCCCAAAAAAATCTCATAAATTCTTTGGGTCATATATTAGTCAAATATGTAAAAATACTTCCTTGCCTAGTTCAGAAATAATTCAACAATATTCATTTTCCTATTCTGTTCACAACATCACTTTATGAAGGAAGTGCTATTTATATATTCTTGATTGCCCTCGGAATTCTTGGGCACTCTTTCCTATCCCAATCATTGCCGCATGACAAAATTCAGCTCCATTTGCCTAGCAAATCTTCCTCGGTAAATTTCCAAATTTTTTGTCCACCTAGAAGCATTGTGAAGGAAGTACCTTTTTTATATATCCAAATGACATGAAATTTATACAGTTCCTTCATATGCCCAAATTATCACCCTCCTCCAAATTGCAGCTCAGTCAAATTGTCTATGTGAGCCCAGGTTCAATTTATATTTTATGGCCAGATTGGCACGTTGCAAAGCAAGTGTTATCTAGACCGCTCCTATTACCCTCAAACTCTTTGGGCACTCTTCCATACCCAAATCATTGCCACATGATAATATTCAGCTCCATTTTCCTAGTAAATCTTTCTCAGGAACTTTCCAAATATTCTACCTCGAGAGAAGCTTTGTGAAGTAAGTACTATCTAGGCTTACCCAAATGATCTGAAAATCTACCAAGGCATAACCATGCCTATGTAACTTACCTACACCAAATTTGAGCTCATTTCATTCATCCAATATCTCTCACTAGTTTTCCCAAGTTTCTGTCCATAGAAGAGCATTGTGAAGGAAGTACCACTTTGGCATGTCCAAATGGTATCAATTTTCTATGGTGCTTTCCAATGCCCAAATAACCATCCTCCACCAAATTTCAGCTCAATCCATTCATTATTTTGAGACCAGCTTCAACATTCATATTTCTGTCTAGTGTGGTACTTTGCAAAGCAAGTACCACCTAGGATCCTCCTTTTGATCTGAAAATTTGCGAAGACATTCTTCTTAGTAGATGATCATCCTCAGCCCAAACTCACGCCCATTGGCCATGTGCATTTCTCGTACTGCCAATCAGACACTTGGCTGCTAATTCATCTTTGAGCATAGGTCGGTCTCCTCGTGAGATTCTTCTGTTGTAATTTTCTTCCTAGCACCTACCCGGGGAGTGCCCAACCCGCTAGACATGCCTAGGCCTCCTAGAACGCATGTCAACACCAAGGTCACGCGGTGACCATGCACTAGGCATGCGAGTTCACGCGCTTTGGAGTTGGGGCCCTGGGCCACCATCCAAACCTCGACGTATCGCCACCAAACCATGTATTTATGCTTAAATACATACTTATGTAACTAGAAATGATTTTTGGAAAAAATAAAGAGCAAACAATAAGGCCGCTGCAGTTCAAATTTGACCCGCTTCCTACTGAAGCGGCGGGAATTTGTCTTTTTCACCAGAGGTGGATCAAAACTTTTGACACCCAACCATTTTGTCAATTGTGCATTAAATATGTCCTAGTATTTTAGAAAATTGATTTGGTCCAATTTTGCAACAAATATATGGTAGGTCCTTCACAAAAAGAACTCAATTCGGGCACTCAAAAAATGGAAAATGAATTTTCCGTGCAAAGAAAATAAAAAGTCCCTTAGGCAACATTGTTTGGAATTCCAAGATGCACCCTTGTGCACAATATGAGATCATTTGAACAAACTATGCCATGAATGTGGCCATAAGATTGATCATTTGGCTTGAAAGCCATGAATCTTCACGCATGATAGCTCATTTCTAAGAAAACTTTTTAAAACTAATTGTTGTATTACAAGTTTATTATTTTTCCTGGAAACTTGGTCATATATAGTGACACAATGCGAAGGTTTCCCAATTTTTTTATTTTTTTCTGAATTTTTTATGCCCGTTTCGAAATGCAATGAAAACGGCGGGTTTGGCCGTTCCTAGCTAGTGGTTGAATCTTGGAAAACTTTTGATCTTTATCTGATTAAATAGATACTTATGTATCTAGAAATGTTTTTTTTTTGAAAAGATAAAGAGCAAACTATGAGGCAGCCGCAGTTCAAATTTGACCCGCTTCCTGCTGAATCGGCGGGAATTTGTCTTTTACACCAGAGATGGATCAAGGCTTTTGACACCCAACCATTTGGTCAATTGTGAATCAAATATGGCCTAGTATTTTAGAAAATTGATTTGGTCCAATTTTACAACAAATATATGGTAGGTCCTTCACAAAAAGAACTCAATTCAGGCACTCGGAAAATGGAAAATGGATTTTCCGTGCAAAGAAAATAAAAAGTCCCTTAGGCAACATTGTTTGGAATTCCAATATGCACCCTTGTGCACAATACGAGATCATTTGAACAAACTATGCAATGAATGTGGCCATAAGATTGATCCTTTGGCTTGAAAGCCATGAATCTTCACGCATGATAGCTCATTTCTGAGAACACTTTTTTAAAATAATTGATGTATTACAAGTTTGTTATTTTTCCTGGAAACTTGGTCACATATAATGACACAATAAGAAGGTTTCCCAATTTTTTTATTTTTTCTGAATTTTTTATGCCTGTTTCGAAATGCGATGAAAACGGCGGGTTTGACCGTTCCTAGCTAGTGGTTGAATCTTGGAAAACTTTTGATGTTTCTATAATTAAATAGATACTTATGTATCTAGAAATGATTTTTTGATAAAATAAAGAGCAAACTATGAGGCAGCTGCAGTTCAAATTTGACCCGCTTCCTACTGAATCGGCGGGAATTTGTCTTTTTCACCAGAGGTGGATCAAGGCTTTTGACACCCAACCATTTGGTCAATTGTGAATCAAATATGGCCTAGTATTTTAGAAAATTGATTTGGTCCAATTTTGCAACAAATATAAGGTAGGTCCTTCACAGAAAGAACTCAATTCGGGCACTCCGAAAATGGAAAATGAATTTTCCGTGCAAATAAAATAAAAAGTCCCTTAGGCAACATTGTTTGAAATTCCAATATGCACCCTTGTGCACAATATGAGATCATTTGAACAAACTATGCCATGAATGTGGCCATAAGATTGATCATTTGGCTTGAAAGCCATGAATCTTCACGCATGATAGCTCATTTCTGAGAACACTTTTTTAAAATAATTGTCGTATTACAAGTTTGTTATTTTTCCTGGGAACTTGGCCACATATAATGACACAATGCGAAGGTTTCCCAATTTTTTTGATTTTTTTGAATTTTTTATGCCTGTTTCAAGATGCAGTCAAAACGGCGGGAATGAGCGTTCCTAGCTAGTGGTTGAATCTTGGAGAATTTTTGATGTTTCTCTGACTAAATAGATACTTATGTACCTAGAAATGATTTTTGGAAAAAATAAAGAGTAAACTATGAGGTAGCCGCTGTTCAAATTTGACCCGCTTCCAGCTGAATCGGCGGAAATTTGTCTTTTTCACCATAGGTGGATCAAAACTTTTTACACCCAGCCATTTGGTCAATTGTGCATTAAATATGGCCTAGTATTTTATAAAAATGATTTGGTCCAATTTTGCAACAATTATTTGGGAGGTCCTTCACAAAAAACCTCCTTTTGGGCACTCGAAAAATGGAAAATGGTTTTTTCGTCCAAAGAAAATGAAAACTCCCTTTGTCAATGTTGTTTGCCAATCTAAGATGAAACTTGTGCAAAATATGACATCATTTGAACAAATATTAGATAGGTCTTTCACAAAAAAACTCATTTTAAGCATTGAAAAATGGAATGAAAAATTTGTATGTAATCAATCACGGCCAATTTATGTGGTCAAAAAATCGTCAAACTGTTTGGTGCATTCTGATTGGTCCATAGGCATATCACGCGGATCATGCATCAACCACCGTCGGATGCTTCTGGATCCAACAGCAGCCCTCATCCCCTCACCCTCTCACCCAAACCCTAGCTTCCCAGATCCACTCCTCTCCCCTGATCCACTCTCCCCCTCTCGTCCCACAGCCGCCACCCCCAACCCTCTCGATCGCCAACCACCCAGCAGCCGCCGGCGCCGTCCTCCGTCCTCTCCCCCAACCCCGGCCGCCGGCAACCCCTCCCCTCCCCTTATCTCCCACGGCCGTGGTCGGATCCGCGCTCCCTCCTCGCTCATGACCTAGGCCTAGCCGCATGGCATGGCCATGGCCATGGCGGCGGCCAGATCCACCCCCTCCCCTGCTCCGTTCCCTCGACGCCCAACAGTCAGATGCGTCCCCTCCTCTCTCTCTCCCAAATCCATATGCAGTCGCCGCCATCCTATCCCCTTCCCTCACCTCACAATCTCCCTCTCCCCGACCCATACCTCCCTCTCTCTGCCATCCCAACTAACGGTGTCCTGGACTAGGGGGTACTCCACATGTTGTCTCCCGATCTATTAGATTGGGCCGAGGACCCCCGTGGTCGTATACTCATGGGCCAGTTCGGACGGCTGCCGCATACAAGGAGGATTCCACAAGACTTGGCGATCAATACAAGGACTTCTCCCCACCGGCGTATTCGGCTAGGACTCTTGTTATCCTAGGCCTCCAGTGCATTATATAAACCGAGGCCAGGCTAGTCGATAGGGATACAATATATACAACAATCATACCATAGGCTAGCTTCTAGGGTTTAGCCTCCTTGATCTCGTGGTAGATCTACTCTTGTACTACCCATATCATCAATATTAATCAAGCAGGACGTAGGGTTTTACCTCCATCAAGAGGGCCCGAACCTGGGTAAAACATCGTGTTCCCTGCCTCCTGTTACCATCTGGCCTAGATGCACAGTTCGGGACCCCCTACCCGAGATCCGCCGGTTTTGACACCGACATTGGTGCTTTCATTGAGAGTTCCGTTGTGTGATTGACAAAAGGATCGATGGCTCGCCTGCAGATCAACTGCGACTTCGGCATCTTCGTCACTAGCTCGACTGGTCACCTTGGTTCGACCAAGAATTGCGCCCCGTGTCCGGATCACCATGTCCGGACGAGGGCCTTCATCAAACATCAACTCCGATCTCTATCAAGATCACGGAGGAATCATCTATGGAGCTCGGGGGCTCAACGTCAACATTGCCCTCAAGCGACCGTGCTGTTTTTCTGGACAGCGAACTTGTATCAGCCACCACCACCTCCTCGAGTATCTCTTTGACGATCCCTTTGGTGGAATTGTGCGGAATTGAGTCTACAACAACCCTGGAAAATTTCGTCGAGTTCCGACGGAGGAATCTCTGGCAATCCACGATATACCGGAGCCCTGTCAAAAATATGGACGGGAATTTGGATGAGTTTAGGGCGTGGTGTCCAGCTTCTAGCTCGGACGTCCTTTGGAAGATCCAACCATTGATCGGCTGCGGAATTCCTATATCTACCACCTCTCAAAATTTCGGCTCAATCCGACCGTCCAAACTCCGGGAACCTTCCGATTAGTGCATCACTTTTTGGATCTGTTTTCTGCGCGAAAATGAATCCGACCCGAGTTCATCTTTTTTATGAACAGGATTTCGGACATCCCTTTTGAAGGAAGTTTTGTATGGGGTATTGTGTTTTGTTCCCAAACACATCCCACTAACTGTAAGATCTTTTGAACATGATCTTCCACATCATGCTGGTGTCAAACCAGTCCGGCAATATTACTCCACGGCTGCCGACCTATGCTAGACACGGCGTCACTTTGTTGAGCTGAGCTCAACTTCTTCGGATCATCATCTCGGCAAGCCGAACAAGAGTCCAGTGTCGCGAAGGATAAATCATCACCAACATCGCCGCCCCACGGATTACACGGAGCGGGCATACCGGCATCGCCGCACGTTTGCTTCATCAAGCCGGCATCGACCACGTCACGACCTGCATCGACAGGGCCGCACTATCGCTTCTTCAAACTGGTGTCCATCACGCCGACCTACTTCGACATCTTGGCTGGACCGGGGGCTTCACCATCTCTTCATCAACCTACTCCGGACACTTCGGCATCACTAGCCGACCAGCTCCGTCATGTTAGCTGGGCCGAGGGCTTTGCCTCGGCGAGTCAACCTTTACCAGCATTGCCATGCCGTTGTTTTATCGCCCATCAGGCAATGGGTGTGTGGAGCGAGTCCCAATTTTGGGAATCACCTTCCTTCGGATTGCTACAACAAATAAACTAGGTGCTATTAATCCCAATATTTTTTGCTTGTTTGGGTTCATTTTTCCCAAGGAATTATTACTCTGGTTTGTCCATGATATGTAAACAGGTCTATAAAATGGTGACCACATTAACTACGGTCGCGTGGTGCTTCGATCAGTTTCCGTACATAGTCCGGCGAACGCCGCATCCGGAGCTCGGACCGACCTGTGAATTCAGGTTTTGCCACGCCTTTACTACATCACGCTGACGCCCTGCATCGACATTGACTTCGGCGCCAGGCCATATTCCTTCTATTCCTCACTTTGCATTAATTATTTATTATGCAACATTTTTTTAATTATCATTATTACTATTATCTCCGGTTTGCACTATTTTTTGTGCACAGGAAAATGATCGGGGGACTTTGGCGTCACTCTGCCGGTCTGCATTGACCATGCTATGCCACCACTTCGGCGTGTCGAGCTCTCCGCTCCGCCACCTCGGGACCAGCTTGGGGATGGAACCTTGCCCCGCATCAAGCTCGGACCGCGTCATCAATACCGAACACATTAACCAGCTAAGTTGCTTTCATGCTCAAAGCTTTAATTTCTAACTTGTGTTCGGTTCGACCAAGCATTATACTTTTTTGGAAAAAAATTGCTTGTAAAAAATTTCCTTGTCCAAACTTTGTTTGTGCCGCATGAATTCAAATACCCCATTCATTTGGGGGCTTCCTTCATGAAGCTTTTCCTTTGCATATGATTATACTTGTACGGCTTCGTTCCTTGTTCGTGTATTACGCCACAATATGCACCATATTGACTTAAGTGATTTGCAAGCTGGGTTGCCTCGCTCCTGTGTTTACCCCTACGTTCCCGATTGTTCGGCTAGGGAGTAAAGGGAGCACCTCTGGATTGTCACAATCGGGTTGCCCGAGCCGGACCTCAGTCTGGGTGAAGCCGAAAGCTAGCGCTCTTATAGTTTTCAATGATGGTCGGCACACAACAGAACTCATGAGTACAAAAAATCTATTGCACAAGTCTCATAATAACAATGAGCACCGAAGAAAGGTATCGGTGGGGGTACTATTTTCTTCAAAGATGCTTCTTACACTTCACGGTAATATAGCATAGGTTCCCTGAGCGCGCTTTGTCTGTTACAGCCTTATGGCCTGATTGCCTGGTTATTGGAAACACTGTCGATATTCTTGACCGATGGAGTACATAACACTTTTCGGTCCTTGACCGAAGAGGGAGAAGCCGACGGTCGGTTAAGACGCGTTTAAAGTTCGGTTGAACATAGATATGATATAAGTACTTCGGTACATGCAATCATTCTTCTACCCAAGTCACTTGGGGGCTCTTAAGTTTATTTGAGCCATTTTATAATAAGTGTTCTTCTTATCAGTCATTGCAAAGTTCTATTACTATCATTTATCACTCCTTTTTTCGACGCATGTGTGCGGTCACTAGCCGGGGAGCCTAATTTCTCTCTCAAAGCCGCTAGAGTTTAGTTTGCTAAACTGGCCTATTGGGAAGTACTCCGCCCTCGGGATAGGAGGTTGAAGCCGTAGGCTGACCCGCTCGAAGTCTTGAGATAGGATGTGTCATGTTAAAGGACGACAGAAGCACTTCTTTTTTCTAAGACCAATTTTCGGATTGGCACCAAATACTTGATCTTGTTCGGACGTCATGTTTTTACTGACGTTTCTTGGTTTTCCAAGCTTTTTGGCACTTTTAAACTATTCGTGCTTTTCCAGCATTAGTCTCGCAGTGCAACGCCGAACACCTTTAGGGATTCGGCAAAAACATTCTCAGATATTGCTATATATGCATCGGTTTCGAATTGTGTCTTCGGTCAATAGTTGGGTTGCCCGGCTCCTGCACTTGCTTCCTACGTTCCGTTTTGTTCGGCTAGGCGTGCAAAGGGAGAACCACTGCGATTGTGCTTCCAGCTCACATGGTTAAGCACCTTAGTGGAGAAAGCCGAAAACTGACTGTCACAATAAGCGTAAACTGGTCAGCGATCCGATGACTATGACGGGCCATTCATAACATTGGCCGAAGTGTTTACGGCTTGACCTCGACTGTCGCCGAACACTACCGGGGGCTATTAACTGGCCTCCCAAACTAAATCCTCGATATTTTGCTCTTACATTCGAGCTGAGGTTTCATGATCATGCTTAGCATGACAACCCAAAGAAAGGAACCGATAGCGGGACTATTTTCTTTGGAATACATTTCTTCTGTTAAACAGTAATATAACATATCTCTCTGCGTACCTTTGTTTATAAAACCGTGTGGCCAGATTGCCTTGTTTGTCGTAAATCTTTGCCCTCATAAAGGCTTTATAAAGTAGGACAAACACTCCTCGGCTACTGGCCAAGGAGGTGGAAGCCGATGGTCGGTCAACAAAGTTTTGTACAATGCGGATCCGAGCATTAATGACGTAAAGTACTTGGATACATAGAGTCATTACACATAATTTGTGATTTTACTATGGATATTGATCCTTAATTCGGCCACCCGTGCCCGCATTAAGGCTCGGGGGCTACTGGGCTTCGGGCTTATTATTTACAAATATTAAAGGGGCACATCGATCCCCTGATCTGGTGTTGCCACCCGACCAGTGTCTCGGGGGCTACTGCATTGCTTGTCCAATGCAGAAAATTTTATGTGCAATATAGTTTCCGAGGAGATTTTGATCCTCAGGTTGGTCGGCCGCACCCAACCTGAGTCTTGAGGACTGAGCATGCCGCTTTTGTGTCCCGAAGTATTCTGCCGAGCTAGGACTTGATCCTCAGGCCGATTTTGCAAATCAACCTGAGTCTCAGCGGCTACTGGGATCAGCGGTCTTATGTCACCCTTCATGTGCATCTCGGGTTTTAGACCGATACACACCTTGAGGGCTACTGGCTATATATCTCGGCAGAGAATAAATTGCACCAATAAAAAATACTGACAAAAAATTGGCCCATAGTCGGGGTGGTGCACCACCTCGGAAGCAGTCCGGCATAAAGCTCGGGCGCTAGTGGCTGGCTCCATAGAGGGCATTTCCGGCATTAAGCTCAGCTAAACTCCTTCAACTTTTTTGAACCAAGGTGATATGACACCTCGGATACAGTCCGGCATTGGAGCCTGGACACAGTCCGGCGTTGGAGCTCGGATATATTTCGGCGTTGGAGCTCAGATATACAGTCTGGCGTTGGAGCTCGGATACATAGTCCGGCGTTGGAGCTCGGATACATTCCGGCGCTAGAGCTGGGAAGCGATCCGGCGTTGGTGCTCGGCTGCAAAAGATACCTCGAATGCAGTGCGGCGTTGGAGCTCGGACGCAAGAGGACCCTGCCTCCCGGGAACAACTTCAAACCTGAGGTGTGGCATAAAAATAAACAAGGCATTGATAAAGGCCGGAAACTTAAACGGGCTCCTCGGATACCCGATGTGTAAACTCGTTGAATGCATTTCGGCGATCCTCAAGATCGAAGATAAAGAAGATTTGTTGAACCAGTTTTCAAGACCGGCAACCAAAGATGAAGAACAGTTCGGAAGAATCGAGGAGCGTCCCTAACTTGAAGACCGGTTCAGGGGGCTACTGACGGTGTCCTGGACTAGGGGGTACTCCACATGTCATCTCCCGATCTATTAGATTGGGCCGAGGACCCTCGTGGCCGTATACTCATGGGCCAGTTCAGACGGCTGCCGCATACAAGGAAGATTCCACAAGACTTGGCGATCAAGACAAGGACTTCTCCCCACCGGCGTATTCGGCTAGGACTCTTTTTATCCTAGGCCTCCGGTGCATTATATAAACCGAGGCCAGGCTAGTCGATAGGGATACAATATATACAACAATCATACCATAGGCTAGCTTCTAGGGTTTAGCCTCCTTGATCTCGTGGTAGATCTACTCTTGTACTACCCATATCATCAATATTAATCAAGCAGGACGTAGGGTTTTACCTCCATCAAGAGGGCCCGAACCTGGGTAAAACATCATGTTCCCTGCCTCCTGTTACCATCCGGCCTAGACGCACAGTTCGAGACCCCCTACCCGAGATCCGCCGGTTTTGACACCGACACCAACCCCTACCCCGCCGCCCGCCTCCCCCCATCTCCGCCGCTGACGACCTCCTCATCTCCCCCAACCTCTGCCCCGCCGTTGCGTCCCTCCTTCTCCTCTCCCACCGTGCACAGATCGGCGAGGCACCACATCTGGTGGCTGACGTCTCCGCCTCCGCCGGCCAGGTGCTTGTCAAGCGGCTCCAGGAGTCTCCGCCTCCGCCGGCGCCGCCGGGTGCCCCCCGTCATGGCGGTGTTGGTCCGGCCGGTGATGGCATCGGCGGAGCTCAAGGCCAAGGTGGGGCGGTAGCTGGTGGAGGCGGTGGGCCTGCCCCGCACCACGATGGCATGCGGCGACGTCATCTACCGCAGCATGCTGCCCCGCCAGGACGGCCAGCCCGACCTCCTCCAGTCCGGCTCCAGCACCTTCGAGGTACCCTCTTTGCAGCGTCCATCGTGGGTTTGGCTCGCGACCAAATCTTTGTTTGTTTTCCGGTGGATTCCCTTACTAGCATGCATGTGGAGTTCGATTTAGACGTTGTTGGACTAATAGAGACATTTGGGTGCGCTTTGGCATGAGTAGGTCAAGTGATTTGGCACTATTGCTCGATTTGATGCAGCTGTGCACCATTGATTTGGCACTATTGCATCACTGCAGCAGCTCGACTATTGCAATCCTTACTAGCAAGCATTTGAGGAAATTTACTTGACACTATTGCTCGATTTGGTAGCCCTGTGGTATGCTGTTACTTTTGTTGTTGGAGAATTATCTGTTGTGGTTGCCATGACATAGTTAGCTTTACTTTTGATGCCTCACAGTTCTCTTTAGTTGGTGTTTTGTTGGATTTGATGAGAAGTTGACAATCCTGGCGGGTGTAGGACCTGCATGCCATTGGATTTTGGTGCTTGAATGATTCACTTAGGAATACCCAGAACTAGCAGTATTGATTCTTTTACAAGATAACACTAAGAATTGTGATTTTCAGATTCTTGAGACTTCATTCAAGAAGGAGAATGTCGGCCTAGTTACGAGGGAGCAGTATGTTGAGAAGGTAATTGCCAGACCGTTTATGTACATCGAGCTTTTCTTTTCTATTCCTGGGCCAAGTAAATTTTGGTTACTTAATTAATTAAATCTTGTGGTCCGATATGCTTGTTCACGATCCAAGTCAACTCCTAGATTTCCAATTGCCTTTGTTGCCTAATCATTTAATTAATTAAAACTGCGTGTGTATGTGTAAGTTTGCTTGTGATAACTCTATCAGACCATCCATGATTCGGCCTCGATGATGGCACGGCCGGACTTGCCCACTCTCAATGACACCTTCCCATGATCTACCTTGACAACTACGGCCGGCCAGCTGTTACATGCATGATGACAACAATAGCCCAGCTCAGTCTAGCGTCATGTGGTTTTCTTCTCAATTATTACTTGTGTTTTACTTTTGTTAATCAATCAGTTGGGGTGATGTGACAAGTAACTTTGGTCTACTATCTACTTATGTAGGTTTATCATTATTAAGAGTAGTAACTGGTGGTGCTGGTATAGAGGTATAGTTCAAGAAGATGTCGATCAATTTCGTTTCCAAATGTCGATGAATATGTGTTTGTGTAAGGTTACATTTCCATTTCCTCCAAGATGGTGTACTTATTTGTCTGCAAACTGATTGTTTGGGCTGATTCCTGGTCTGCATCAGGGGTACAATTTTATTACTTTCTATCTATGTTTATTACATTCTATCTAGGTTTCCCTGTTGTTGTTTCGCGTCGGGTTCTGATTCGCTTTGTTGCTATTGATTTTGTGGCGATGCAGACTCGCGGTGAAGAAGAGAAAGCCGAGAAGGACTCCAACAAGCCCAAGTGCCCCTGAGTGTTTTCTTAGTCTTCATGTGAGCCCAGGATTTGATTCGCTGTTGTGCTTCGATTCACATTGTTTATGTGGTGTGGTGATGTGTCATGACCTGGGCCCGTTTTGGTTTTGTTTTCGCGGGGACAACTTCCGAAAGGACTCCAACATCAAGTAGGTCTCCATGGTAAGCATATCGGTTCCCTTTGCTCCCTCCCCTGTCTCCTTATTCTCGTTCAAATTGGTGTTGTGATACTTCTCCTTGGGAATCATGTTTCCTGATTTGTGTTCAAATCGCAGGTTGGCAAGGCCGGTGGTGAGAAGTCAAAGTATCTTGAGTGATGTTGTCAGTTACCGCCCCCCATACTCTCTTTGTTACTGCTCTATTTGGTGTTGGTCTCTTCCGCTTGATCCCAGTGTTTGCTTGGTGATGCGATGAAATTTTGGCCGACTGTGTGTTGGTTTACATGTTTCTGTCTCGCTGCATGGTGTCATTTGGGTATTGTTCGACCCAGATGGTCAATGATATTTAGAATTCGGTTGCTATTCAATTGTTGATCTACTGCTATTCTCAATTTGGTTGTTTAAATTTATGGTCTGTATTGTTCAAATGTTTGTAGCCTAGTTAGAATTTATACAGTCTCTACTCATCGATTCAAACTACTGCTCAAATTTTAGTTTCCAAATTCACCATGCCGTTTTGCACGATTTGTTCAACTATTCTTCTGTTAATTGTTATCCAGGAATCTATTGCCTTGCACCACACGAACATTTCTGCTATTTGTTCAACTATTCTTCTATTAATTGTTATCCAGGAATCTATTGACTTGCACCACACTAACATTTCTGTTGTTTTTTCCTTTGTTTGAATGAATAGAAGGAGAAGTCTCCCTATGTTGCCAAGGCTGAGATGCTCAAGGCCGAGTACACCAAGAAGGTCGATGCTTACAACTACCCATAGGTATAACATTCATGCCAAACACCTCCATCAGAATCGTAGCCCCGTGACATTAACACAACATTGTGGTACTGATCCACGCTCTTTCGAGCCTATCCCTGTTTCAGGCAGGAGAGGCATCGAGCAAATCTGACAAGTCCAAGTCTGAGGTGAGCGACAAGGACGACGACAACGAGGTGAGACCATCCTGATCCACCCGCCCACTTCCTCCCCGTGTATTCCCGAACTGCTCAACATGTTGATTTGCTCTAAACATATGAAAACTTGCTGTGTGCAGGGTGACTAGTGATGCGGCACACCAAGCAACAGTGGGGGAAGGGGGTCTCTAGAATGTCGCCGTTGCCGCTTATTGCTGAAGTCACCAATTTATGATGGATGGTCGTTGTTAGTTTAGCTCCTTGGTAGTCCCTCTTTCAAGCAGCTGCAGTTGGTAGAAATGGTAGCTACCGTGTCCCATGTAGTTCATGTTCTCAAACTGCCCTTTGTTGCTTCATTTTGATGTTAGTTTAGTCTCTGTTGAATGTACCTACTGTGTGCTCGTGGCTGTTTCAAAAGTCCTTTCATGTTGAAAGAAATAAAATGCTCTCGCTACTTGTTCGAATTTCCTCTCTATTTCACTGTCGCTGGAATAAGCTTGTGTCCTGCGAGCAAGTTCCTGAAAGTTTGATATGGAGGCCCAAAAATGAAATGGACTATGAAATGGCTGAGGCGCAAAAACGAAATGGACTATAGAAGGCCCAAAAACGAAATGGACTATAGAAGGCCACGTCCTAGAAGAAAAAAAAGCTGAATTCTTGGGCTTGGCCCATGTAGCTCACATAAATTGATAGGAAAATAATAATAAATGGGCTCGGCCCATAAAGAAGACTGAACCGGACCGGGCTGAATCTTGTCAGTGACCTTTTCAATTGGTCGTAATTTTGCAACGTCAAATTGCCACATCGGATCCAACGTGGCCTGGGCAGACAGCGAGTGACCAAAACAAAAGGTCGTGGGTTCAACGACCTTCTGTTTTGGTTGTAAATGTCTACGACCTTCTCACAGAGAAGGTCGTTAATTTCAGTTTACGACCGCCAGCTTTTGACCTTCTGTTTTTGGTCACAAAAAGGTCACAAATGAAAAACAATGACCTTTTAGTGACCAATAGTCAAGGTCACAAGTTGACATATTTCTTGTAGTGCGACCGAGTGGCCAAATGGGCCATAGATTTGGCCCCCTACACCATCTACTAGCAGCCTCGCACCACCATCAAGTCACAGGCGCTGGCCGACTTCCTCGTCGACTGGGCCGAGACCCAGTACCTACCACTAGCATCGGACTCCACCCATTGGCGGATGCACTTTGATGGTTCCAAGATGCGCACCAGTTTGGGAGCCGACATCGTCCTCACCTCTCCCAAAGGCGACAAACTCAGATATGTGCTGCAAATCCATTTTGCCGCTTCCAACAACGTCGCTGAATATGAGGCACTCATTCACGAGCTCCAGCTTGCCAAAGAACTCGGCATTCGTCGGATCCTGTGTTATGGTGACTCTGACTTGGTGGTCCAGCAGTTGTTAGGCGACTGGGACGCCAAGGATGCAAACATGGCGACCTATCGTTTCCTCATACAGCAAGTCAGTGGATATTTTGATGGGTGCGAGTTTCTCCATGTGCCAATAAATGACAATGAGCAAGCAGACGCCTTGGCGCGAATCGGCTCCACCCGTCAAGCAATACCGACCGGCGTCGCCCTACAACGCCTCCTCAAGCCGTCTGTCAAGCCATCGCCAGAGTCGGATTCTATCTTCGTGTCGGCTCCTCCTGAAGCAGTCGGATCCGACTTAAGAGCTCCAGCAGTCGGCACGGGAATTCCGGCAGGCGGCCCGGGGGCCGCGGCAGTCGTACCCGGCCCAGAGACTTCAGAGCCCGGCCCGGGGACTGCAGTGGTCAGCCCGGGGACTTCAGAGCCCGGCCCAGGGGCTGCGGCAGTCGGCCCAGAGACTTCATCGACCCAGCAAGCGGCAGCCGACTCCAACCCGCCGCCTCCCGGCCCAACCGCCCTCGTCCAAGTTGCAGTCCAGACAGTCGAAGAAATCGCAGCACCTTCATGGGCCCAGCCCATCCTCAACTTCCTGGTAAACAAAGAGTTGCCGACTGATGAGATCTCGGCCAGGCAAGTGCAACACCAGGCAGCAGCATACACCATAGTCAACAGAGAGCTTGTGAGGCGCAGTGTCACCGGTGTCTACCAGCGCTGCGTCGAGCCGGAGCAAGGCCAAGCAATCCTCAAAGACATCCATCAAGGCGAATGTGGCCACCATGCGGCTTCAAGAGCACTTGTCGCCAAGGCTTTCCGCCATGGTTTTTTCTGGCCAACTGCCCTGGAAGACGCCAAGAGCTTGGTCCAAAAATGCAAAGGGTGCCAGAAGTTTCGTTCAAAGCCTCATCAGCCGGCTTCTACACTCAAGACTATTCCCATAGCCTGGCCCTTTGCGGTCTGGGGCCTGGATATGGTGGGACCATTCAAGATGGCGAGAGGTGGCTTGACTCATCTGCTTGTCGCGTTGGACAAGTTCACCAAGTGGATAGAAGCAAAACCAATCAAGAAGTTGAATGGTCCGACTGCTGTGACTTTCATCTCCGACATCACCGTATGGTACGGCATACCACATAGCATCATCACCGACAATGGCACGAACTTCGCCAAAGGTGCCTTGGCCCGTTTCTGCGTGACGCAGGGCATCCGACTGGACCTAGCATCCATTTCTCATCCACAGTCAAATGACCAGGTGGAGCGAGCAAACGGCCTTATTTTGTCCGGCATCAAGCCCTGACTGGTCGAGCCTTTGGAACAGTCGGCCGGCTGCTGGCTCGACGAGCTGCCGGCCGTCCTCTGGAGTCTGCGCACAACTCCGAACAAATCAACTGGATTCACGCCTTTCTTCCTCGTCTACGGTGCTGAAGCCGTCATCCCAACAGACATAGAATTCGAGTCCCCTCGAGTCACCATGTACACCGAGGAGGAGGCGGAAGAAGCTCATCAAGACGACGTCGATCTGTTGGAAGAGGGCCGGCTGTTGGCACTCAGCCGGTCCAGCATCTACCAGCAAAGCCTGCGCCGATACTACAACCGGAAGGTCAAGCCGAGATCTTTCCAAGAAGGAGACCTTGTTCTCCGGCTGATCCAGCGAACAACCGGCCAGCACAAGCTCTCAGCGCCTTGGGAAGGCCCCTTCATCATTAGCAAAGTGTTGGGCAACGACTCCTACTACCTGATCGATGCTTAGAAGCCTCCAGCATGCAAGAGGGACGACTCCGGCAAGGAGACGGAGCGGCCATGGATTGCAAATCTCCTTCGAAGATTTTACAGTTGATGCAGTATGTACCACACTACCTTTTGTATTAAAGTACGAAGACTCCGGGTCCCCCGATAAGAGCTCGGGGCATAAAGAAAATGACATACTCATAGGCAGCTCGGGGACCCAGAAGTAGCTAAGTACTTGACACAGCCACAGTCCGCAGAGCGGCTGTTCGGCTGGCAAGACGGCAACCAAGGGAAGGCGTCAAAGGAAAAAGCCAAAGAGCAGCAAGCAAGAAAAGATAGAACTCAAAAAAATATTTACATAACAAAGGCCCTTGGCCGATCTTCAAAACACAAGTTTAAGATACACCCCACGGATGGAATTGTGAAAAATTAACAAGTTCGTCGAGACTGATAGACAGGTAAAACAAAAGATAAACTGGCGGCCTAGGAAGCGG
Organism: Triticum aestivum; assembly: GCF_018294505.1. Classification (NCBI taxonomy): domain Eukaryota; kingdom Viridiplantae; phylum Streptophyta; class Magnoliopsida; order Poales; family Poaceae; genus Triticum; species Triticum aestivum. The sequence continues at coordinate 121,561,076 of NC_057794.1, forward strand.
CAGAAGGGTTCGGTGGATCGAAGGAATCGGTGGCGCCAGTTGGTGGTGTCGTGGTTCTAAGTCTGACAGTAGAATGGGGGGTAGATATGTAGAGGCAAGATCCTAGCTATGGAGGAGTTGTACACACGAGATTTACGAGTCCAGGCCCTTCTCGGAGGAAGTAACAGCCCTACGTCTCGGAGCCCGGAGGTGGTCAACTGGATATATGCGTGTGAGTTACACGTGGTGCGAACCCTTGTCCCGGAGGAGGGGGTGGCTTATATAGAGTGCGCAAGGACCCCAGCCAGCCCACGTTACAAAGCGTTCAATGTACATTAAGGCAGGGCGTTACAGGTAGAGCTAGGAATAAAGAGATATAAATGATCTTTAAGGTTACAGAGTGAATGACCGACCGTTGCCATCTTGAGCGACGTTAGGCCTTCTACACTCCGAGTGGTTTCTTGTATCGTCGAGTGTCTTCAAGACTGTCGAGTGGACGATGATTTTTCTTCGACTGCTTCTGGTTCTTTTAGAGGTGCCCTTGGGGAGGGTATCTTGGACAGATCCATGACCCTACCCTAGGTACATAGCTTCGTCATTAGCCCCCGAATGGATCAGGGTTTGAGTGAGGAAGGAGTTGAGAACACTTCCGACTCATTCTTCGTGTTATGAGTATATCTTGCTCTAGATCAATGAACTGAGGAGATAACATCAACTTCTTTTTTAGTCGCCTTGGTCCATTCTTAGTTTTTGTCGAGTGAACTTTCACGGTAGAGTTCCGAATGATATGTGGAGGATGTTTTCAGTCTGACAAGTTGCTCTGCTCTCTGCGGATTTCACGGGATTCGGATTTTGGGAAGCGCGCCAGACAGGCGGGGCCGTGGTAATCGGGTCGGATTAGGCAGGTCGCCTCGATCCCCGCGCCACCTTTTTCTCCATGTATTGCGCGCGCGACTGTTGCGGGATTTGTTTAGATCGTTTGGGCCTACCAGTCAGTCACTCGGGGAATGACCTTATAAAAGGCACCAGACCGGGTCTTTGCACAGCGCGCTCCCATTTTCTTCCTTCTTCCTCAGACTTCCCCGCCGCGCTCGCTTCCGCTCTCGGCATCGCAACCTCGCCCGGACTCGATCCGCCGCCATGGGGAAAGAGAAGACGGTGGCGTTGGAGCACGTGAAGAAGGCGACCGCGAAGGCGAAGGGCAAGAGGACTAGTCGGAGCGGATCGTCGTCAAGATCCGGCCTGCCGCCGGGCTTGATCCAGGGCGTTTGGATCGGCTCGACGATCAGCCAGGACGACCTCGACGATCTGGTGGAGGGGGACTGATCCCCCACAAATCGGCGCGGCTACCGGGCAACGAGACCGAGCCGCAGCCGCGGGAGGGTGAGTGTGTTCTCCTCGCCACCCATGTTGACCGCGGGTTTTCTTTGCCTCCCCATCCTTTATTTCATGGCTTTCTGAACTTCTTCGGGGCTCAGCTCCACCACTTCACTCCAAACACCGTAGTCTATCTAGCTGCTTTTGTGTTGATGTGTGAAAATTTCTTGGGTTGTCAACCTCACTGGGGTCTCTTCAAACACATCTTCACATGTCGCTCCCAGTCGATCAAGAAGGCCAACCCAACTGACAAGAGGAGGCACGTGATCCAGATGTGCGGGGGCCTTGGTATCCAGATGAGTAACAAGAGTACCTTCCCAGCGATGATCCTTCCCGACTCGGTCCGGGGCTGGCAGTCGACTTGGTTTTACTATAAGGACCAGCCGACCCCAGGCCAGTCGACTGGACTTCCTCCCTTTTCCCTAGCTCGAGTGGAGAAGCCCTCCTCCTTGAGGGTGGTCCTAGAAGAGAAGGCGCAGGTCAAGGTGTTGGTCGAGCGGGTCGTCCAACTTGTCCGCGACGGGGTGACTGGGATGGACCTGCTGGAGGTCTTTCTCAGTCGACGCGTCCAACCGCTTCAGGCCCGTGACCATCCGATGTGGATGTACTCGGGACTCGAGGACTCCACTCGGAGGATGTTAGTGAAGACACATTGGAGAAGTGGCTGAGGGGAATCACTAGAACAAGACAATCCCCGGGGGTCTAGGAGGGTGATTCCATTCGACCACTCGCGCCAGCCGGAACAAGTATGATTCTGCTTTGCCAAGTATCTTCCCGATTCACTGTGTGACACCTTGTTGATGGTCGATTGTATTTCTTTTGCTCGTTGTCTTTTTAGGCTCTCATTGATATGTACTCGATGCCCAATGGAGTGCAGGGGCAAGACGTCGAGGAAGGAGCGAGCGGGGGCAAGAGCGGCGAGTGGCACTCGGATGCCGAGGAGGACGAGGAGAGCGATGACTCGACTAATGATGAAGAGGTCGACTCGCCTCCTCACAGAGAGAGGAGATCCAAGCACGCTCACGACCCGGAGAGCACCCCGGACCTGGCGACCGCGCCGACTGGGCAATCTTCGAAGCGCCCCCGGACGTCTTCCCCAGTGCCGATTGAGAACGCCCTGAAGCAACTCAAGGTCGTGCCGCCTCCAGCGCCAAAAGCACCGAAGGCCACCTCCTCCAAACTGCCAAAGGCTTTACCCAGGATCAAAGTGACCGTCCCCACCATCTCCGGGTAATCATCTGACCTGTTCTTTTTGTCGACTCGAGCAACAGAACGTGACCGACTGAGTGCGGACATTTGCAGTGCTGCTACATCAGGAACCTCTTCCTACTAGTACCGAGACGAGGAGATGGAAGACGCGGTTACCTCCAACCCAGGTAAAAACTCTTATGATCTTGTTCTTGATTACTTGGTCGATTGAATTTGAGTGGTTTATTTGGGGTCGACTAATCTTCCCTGCAGCTCCACCCAACATCATCGATCTCCCAGATGACGATGAAGATGTGGCTCCTAAGCCCAGAAAGAGAAAAAAGGTAGAAGTTGGCAAGGCGTCTCAGCAAGGACCAATGACAACACCAACCGTCCGTCAATCTGAAGATGCGGGCGGGGCCTCTGTAACTTTCGCTGTACCCTTGTCGAATGAGCTCCCCGCACCGTCGACTATACCGGTGATTCCTTCCGTCGTCCCATTCACGCCCGGAGGTCCAAGCTGCTGCACCTGGGTCGTCTGCCCTCTTCTTCACCAGCTACCCTGTCCCGGAAAACCAGTCGGATGCGGCTGTGGAAGCCATCCGTCAGGCTAACGTGATGATGGAGTGGATGAAGACGGTGCACGAGAATAGCCAGGCTGCTTACGATGCCAGCGCTGCTCTCCAGGCCAATGTCCAGGTACGTAAACTTTCGACTGACCTTGTTCTGTCAGGATATGCTATCTGAAATATTTTCTTCCATACAATCTCCTATTGTTTGCGTCGAATCTGTACACCCACTGGGTGTTTTGTTGTCTTTGGTATTTGCGCTCTTCCACTCGGTCTGGGCGAGTAGGATCAGAACCGGTGGGGCCCGCTAAGTGCACCCACTGGGTCTAGTCCCCGAGACCGCAGTCGACTGCTGGCAGTCGACTAGGGTTTGAGTTCTTTTTTCCTTTCTTTTCTTCCACTCGACCCGGGCGGACCGGTCGAATGGGATCTGAACCAGTGGGGGCACGTCAAGTGCACCCACTGGGTGTAGTCCCCGAGACCGCAGTCGACCGCTGGCAGTCGGGCGGGGTCTGAATGGTTTTTTTTTACTTGATCCAGGCGGACCGGTCGAGTTGGGTCTTAATCAGCGGGGGCACGCCAAGTGCACCCGCTGGGTGTAGTCCCTGAGACCGCAGTTGATTGCGTGCAGTCGGCTGGGGTCTAAGTGAACTCTTTAAGTTTTATCCACTCAGAAGTAAACAACCTTTGATCTTGTCGATTGACACGTCTTTTGCCTTCTGCAGAAGTCTTGTACTCTCATTTCCAAGTTTGCTGAACTTCAGAAGAAGCAGAGGCAACTCAATCTCGACTTGGAGTTGGCCCAGCAGAATCTGAAGAAAGCTCAAGATGAAGCTGCTGGTATGGAAGGTAACTGCCTGTCGACTGTCTTTTTAAAACATTTCTTCGAGCTCTTGTCTGATCTGATTGCTTCTTTTGCAGAGAAAATGAAGTTGGCTCTGGAGAAGAAGGACTCGGACCTCGCCGCTGCGCAGAAGGAAGCCCAAGATAAAACTGCCCTTGCAGACCAGAAGCTGGCTTCAGTCGGAGCGCTGGAAGGGGAGGTAAACAAGTCGAAGTCCTGCCTCAATGAATCTAACCGAGAAGTGAGTCGTCTGAAGAAGGACAAACTTGTCTTGAATGAAAAGCTGGAGTCTGTGGTCCACAAGAGGAATGATACGGAAGCTTATCTGAGGACTCTTGCCAAGAAGCTCTATCTCATGCTGGAAGGTACTCCTTTTAAACCGACTGTGTTGACGTTTGCAAATGAATCTTGTTCGGTCGACTCGCTAATTTTTTTTACTGCAGAATTCTGCCAAGACTTTGACGAGGAAGCTGGAAAGATCGAGACGGGTATGGACCCTATCGCTTCTCCAATTTGCGACGAAACTGCAATGAACATGCTCCAACTGGAGTCTCGTTTCGCCGGCGTCACAAGCTACCTCGCGCGTCTGAAGGAGGCAGTCTCACGAGTCGACTCATTGCTCTGGCCAAGGGCGACGCTTCAAAATGACCTGGAATCCCTGATGGCTCGACTCAACGAGATCCTTGACCGAGTGCAAGAATGGAAGAAATCCTCCGCCCGGTGTGGTGCTGACGTGGCGCTGTCCTTGGTGCGAGTCCACTGCAAGGAAGCTCGTGAAGACAAGCTGGCAGCTATCAAGGTCGCTAACACCAAAAGTCATGACTTCTAGTCCTTCATGGAGACTTTCATCGCTGCTGCCACTCGGATCACGGACGGGATCGACTTGGATGAATTCGTCGAGCCTGCTAGCCCTCCTCCTACCGAGTGAACAAACTTATGAGACTTGAATCTGCCTTAAATTTGCCTTGGAATACCGAGTGATTGTTGTAACCGTTAAACTCCTTCGGGCTTGATTTGCTGCTTGGAACTTTAGGATTTATCTGAATTTGGTTTATTTCCGAATATGCTTGCGCTTTGCCTTCAACTGGACTTTGTTCTTTGCTCGGAATAATCCCGAAGGAGATGTAGCTCTGAGGTGGTGACTCTAGTCGACCTGCGCTTTGTCATCCTTGCAGATAGGGATGGAGCGCACATTGTACTTGTGGCGTAGCCCCGAAGGAGAAGGTTGCAGTCGACCTACACCTCGCCGTTCTTGCGGATGGGGGTGTGTTTTGAACTTACGCAAGTACTAGACTGCAGCTAAGCCCCCGAGTGGGAGGGTTGCTCTCCACTCAGCAGGATTTTTTCAAACTTAGGCGAGTACTGGACTGCAACTAAGCCCCCAAGTGGGAGGGTTTCTCTCCACTTGGTAGGATTTTTCATACTTAGGCGAGTACTGGACTGCAGCTAAGCCCCCGAGTGGGAGAGCTTAAGCGAGTGCCGGACTGCAGGTAAGCCCCCGAGTGGGAGGATTGCTCACCACTCGGTGGGATTTTACAAACTTAGGCGAGTACTGGACTGCAGCTAAGCCTTCGTGTGGGAGGATTGCTCACCACTCGGTAAGATTTTACAAACTTAGGCGAGTACTGGACTGCAGCTAAGCCCCCAAGTGGGAGGGTTGCTCTCCACTTGGTAGGATTTTTCATACTTAGGCGAGTACTGGACTGCAGCTAAGCCCCCGAGTGGGAGAACTTAGGCGAGTGCCGGACTGCATCTAAGCCCCCGAGTGGGAGGATTTCTCACCACTTGGTGGGATTTTACAAACTTAGGCGAGTACTGGACTGCAGCTAAGCCTCCAAGTGGGAGGATTGCTCACCACTCGGTAGGATTTTACAAACTTAGGCGAGTACTAGACTGCAGCTAAGCCTCCGAGTGGGAGAACTTAGGCGAGTGCCGGACTGCAGCTAAGCCCCCGAGTGGGAGGATTGCTCACCACTCGGTAGGATTTTACAAACTTAGGCGAGTACTGGACTGCAGCTAAGCCTCCGACTCGGAGTACTTAGGCGAGTGCCGGACTGTAGCTAAGCCCCCGAGTGGGAGGATTGCTCATCACTCAATAGGACTTTACAAACTTAGGCGAGTACAGGACTGCAGCTAAGCCTCCGAGTGGGAGAACATAGGCGAGTGCCGGACTGCGGCTAAGCCCCCGAGTGGGAGGATTGCTCACCACTCGGTAGGATTTTACAAACTTAGGCGAGTACTGGACTGCAGCTAAGCCTCCGAGTGGGAGTACTTAGGCGAGTGTCGGACTGCAGCTAAGCCCCCGAGTGGGAGGATTGCTCATCACTCGGTAGGATTTTACAAACTTAGGCGAGTACTGGACTGCAGCTAAGCCTCCGAGTGGGAGAACTTAGGCGAGTGTCGGACTGCAGCTAAGCCCCCGAGTGGGAGGATTGCTCACCACTTGGTAGGATTTTACAAACTTAGGCGAGTACTGGACTGCAGCTAAGCCTCCGAGTGGGAGAACTTAGGCGAGTGTCGGACTGCAGCTAAGCCCCCGAGTGGGAGGATTGCTCACCACTTGGTATGATTTTAAAACTTTGTCGAGTACTGGACTGCAGCTAAGCCTCTGAGTGGGAGAACTTAGGCGAGTGCCAGATTGCAGCTAAGCCCCCGAGTGGGAGGATTGCTCACCACTCGGTAGGATTTTCTTTCGAGCTTAGGCGAAACGGATTCGCGGCTAAGCCTACCCATTGGGGGATTTCGGAGGTAAATAAAAACAACAACAATCATGCGAGAAGACTGAAAAGCTCTTGTCTTAGACGGACAAATTTCAAAGGTACTTTTTATTACATTTTATTCGAACGAGTGCTTAAGTATAAAAGGGGCGGAGCAGCTCTGCGTTCCAGGACCGTGGCTCGTCCTTCTGATGGTCAACACTATAAACATGGTATGCTCCATTGTGGAGAACTTTGGTGATGATGAAGGGGCCTTCCCAAGCCGGGGCAAGCTTGTGTGGTTTCTGTTGATCCACTCGAAGAACCAGGTTTCCCCCTTGAAAGGTTCGGCCCCTCACGTTCCTGGCGTGGAATCGACGCAAGTCTTGCTGATAAATGGTCGACTAGATCAAGGCCATCTCTCTTTCCTCCTCTAAGAGATCGACTGAATCCTGCCGGGCCTTCTCTGCTTCTTCTTCGGAGAAGAGCTCGACTTGGGGTGCATTGTGGAGCAGGTCACTCGGCAGAACAGCTTCGGCTCCATAGACCAAGAAGAAAGGAGTTCGTCCATTCGACCGATTGGGAGTTGTCCTCAAACCCCATAGAACTGACGGAAGTTCATCGACCCAAGCGCCTGGTGCGTGTTTGAGATCACGCATCAGTCGGGGTTTCAATCCTTTGAGAATTAGGCCATTGGCTCTTTCTGCTTGTCCGTTCGACTGCGGGTGAGCGACTGAAGCATAGTCGACTCGTGTGCCTTGAGAAGCGCAGAAAGCTCTAAACTCATCAGAATCGAAGTTTGACCCATTGTCCGTGATGATGTTGTGTGGAACTCCATATCTGAATGTCAATTCTCAGATAAAACTGACAGCGGTGCTGGCTTCAAGGTTCTTGATAGGTTTAGCTTCGATCCATTTGGTAAACTTGTCGACTGCTACGAGCACGTGAGTGAATCCGCTCCTACCAGTTCTCAGTGGTCCAACCATATCCAATCCCCAAACAGCAAAGGGCCAGACGAGGGGAATGGTCTTCAGGGCTAACGCTGGCTTGTGAGACATGTTAGAGTAAAATTGGCAGCCTTCACATCTGTCGACTATATCTTTCGCCATTTCATTTGCTCGTGGCCAATAGAATTCGGCTCGGTATGCTTTAGCCACGATGGCCCGAGAGGACGCATGGTGACCACAGGTTCCCGAGTGGATGTCGTTGAGGATTATTCGACCTTCTTCTGGCGTTATGCATTTCTGACCGACTCTAGTCACGCTTTCCCTAAACAACTGTCCTCTTATCACAGTAAAGGCCTTGGATCGATGGACGATCTGTCGAGCCTCTTCCTCTTCCTCTGGGAGTTCTTTCCTAACGATGTACGCAATGTACGGCATTGTCCAGTCGGGAGTAATGGCCAGAACCTCCATGATCAGGTCGACCATGGTTGGGACCTCGACTTCAGTCGGATCTGTGGCGCTCCTAGGATGCGGGGGCTCTTCAGTAAAAGGATCTTCCTGAACTGTCGGTGTGTGAATATGCTCCAAAAACACATTGCTGGGAATGGCTTCTCTCTTGGAACCTATCTTTGCCAAGTCATCGGCTGCTTGAGTTTTCAGTCGGGGTATGTGATGGAGCTCTAACCCCTCAAACTTATTTTCCAACTTCCTCACCGCGTTGCAGTAATCAGTCATGGTTGGGCTTCTGACGTCCCACTCCTTCATCAGTTGATTAACTACCAAATCTGAGTCGTCGTAGACCATGAGGCGACGGATGCCGAGTGAGATGGTCATACGCAACCCATACAGGAGTGCTTCATATTCATCTTCATTATTGGAGGAATCAAAGTGAATTTGGAGGACATATCTGAGCATGTCTCCTCGGGGGGATACCAGAACCACCCCAGCACCGGAACCATTCAGCATTTTGGATCCATCAAAGAACATGGTCCAGTGCTCTGAGTGAACTTGAGTCGGTAGTTGTTGTTCAATCCACTCGGCGAGGAAATATGCTATTGCTTGGGATTTAATAGCTTTCTTTGCCTCAAACTTGATATCGAAGGGAAGGAGTTCAATCGCCCATTTTACCACTTGACCAGTTGCATCTCTGTTGTGCAGAATCTCTGACAATGGAGCGTCGCTGACGACGGTAACAGAGTGATCAGAGAAATAGTGTGCAACCTTCTTCGTGGTCATGTAAATCCCATAAACGAGCTTCTGATAGTGTGGATATCTCTGCTTTGACGGAGTCAGAACTTTAGAAATATAATAAACTGGGCGCTGAACTTTATAGGCTTTTCCCTCTTCTTCCCACTCGACGGTAAGTACTGTACTGACGACTTGTCCAGTGGCTGCTATATAAAGCAGTAAAGGCTCTTTGCTGATTGGGGCAGCAAGCACCCGCTGGGTGGAAAGCAGGGCTTTTAGCTCTGCAAATGCTGCATCAGCTTCAGGAGTCCACTCGAACTTATCTATTTTCTTCATCAGTCGGTAAAGAGGCAATGCCTTTTCACCGAGGCGAGAAATGAATCGACTTAGGGCGGCCAAACAACCAGTAAGCTTCTGGACATCGTGCACACGCACAGGGCGTTTCATCTGGAGTATGGCACCCACTTTCTCCGGGTTAGCATCGATCCCTCGTTCGGAAACGAGAAAACCGAGTAATTTTCCGCCTGGAACTCCAAACGTGCACTTTGATGGATTAAGCTTGATATCATACCTTCTGAGGTTGGCAAAGGTTTTAGCAAGGTCAGCCAGTAGGTCGGAACCTTTACGTGACTTGACCACAATGTCATCCATGTATGCTTCCACATTCAGACTGATCTGAGTGAGTAGGCACTTCTGAATCATCCGCATGAATGTGGCTCCAGCGTTCTTCAAGCCGAACGGCATAGTGACATAACAGAAGCATCCAAATGGGGTGATGAAAGCTGTTTTTATCTCGTCGGTCTGTACAGACGGATCTGGTGGTACCCGGAGTAGGTGTCCAAAAAGGACAAATGCTCGCACCCCGCAGTCGACTCGACTATCTGGTCAATGCGAGGGAGAGGAAAGTGATCTTTCGGGCAGGCCCGATTGATATGTTTGAAGTCGATGCACATGTGAAGAGAGTTGTCCTTCTTCGGGACCATGACAACATTAGATAACCACTCGGAGTGGTAAATCTCATGAATAAACTCAGCTACCAAAAGCCGAGCCACCTCTTCACCGATTACCTTCCTCTTATGTACGGCGGACCGTCGAAGATGTTCTTTGACTGGTTTCACTTTTGGGTCAACTCGCAAACGGTGCTCAGCCAGTCCCCTGGGAACACCTGGCATGTCCGAAGGTTTCCATGCAAAGATGTCCCAGTTCTCACGGAGGAACTGGGTGAGCACTTCTTCCTATTTGGAGTCGAGTGTCGTTGAAATGTGAGTCGGAGCAGCATTGGGATCCGTCGGGTGAATGTGAATCGACTTTGTTTCGCTAGACGACTGGAATGCTTAATCCATGGCGGGCTTCTTGGCTCGCAACAAATCACTCGGATCTGCATTTTTTTGATATTCTTGCAATTCTACTACGACCATCTGTGCATCGGCGATCTTTGAGCCCTTTTGGAAGCACTCCATCATCTACTTATTACTTCCCAATGCCTTCCTCTAGGCCCAAATATTGGTGAAGTGTCATGTATTCGATGTTCACCTAACACCACTAGAGGAGAGACAACATACATCTCATCAAAATATCGAACGAATACCAAATTCACATGACTACTAATAGCAAGACTTCTCCCATGTCCTCAGGAACAAAAGTAACTACTCACAAAGCATAAACATGTTCATAATCAGAGGGGTATTAATATGCATATAGGATCTGAACATATGATCTTCCACCAATTAAACCAACTAGCATCAACTACAAGGAGTAATTAACACTACTAGCAACCTACTAGCACCAATCCCGGACTTGGAGACAAGAATTGGATACAAGAGATGAACTAGGGTTTTGAGATGAGATGGTGCTGATGAAGATGTTGATGGAGATTGCCCTCTCCCGATGAGAGGAGCGTTGGTGATGATGATGGCGATGATTTCCCCCTCCGGGAGGGAAGTTTCCTCGGCAGAACAGCTCCGCCAGAGCCCTAGATTGATTCTATCAAGGTTCCGCCTCGTGGCGGCGGAGTTTCGTCTGAGAAGATGGCTTATTATTTTTTCCCATCGAAAGATTCCATATAGCAGAAGATGGCCATCGGAGGGCCACCAGGGGGCCCACGAGGTAGGGGGGCGCGCCCTGGGGGGTAGGGCGCGCCCCCCACCCTCGTGGGAAGGGTGTGGCCCCCCTGGTGAGGTTCTTGCGCTCGGTATTTTTTATATATTTGGAAAACATCATCCGTGAAGTTTCAGGACTTTTGGAGCTGTGCAGAATAGGTCTCTAATATTTGCTCCTTTTCCAGCCTAGAATCCCAGCTGCCGGCATTCTCCCTCTTTATGTAAACCTTGTAAAATAAGATAGAATAGGCATAAGTCTTGTGACATAATGTGTAATAACAGCCCATAATGTAATAAATATTGATATAAAAGCATGATGCAAAATGGACGTATCAACTCCCCCAAGCTTAGACCTCGCTTGTCCTCAAGCGAAAAGCTGAAATCAAAAAATATGTCCACATGTTTAGAGATAGAGGTGTCGATAAAAATAAAATACGGACATGAGGGCATCATGATCATTCTTAGAACAACAACTTACATAATTCTTTGTCATATAATATCTGATGCTAGAGTAATAATTCAATCACAATATCAAGTATGAATCGTAAACTTCATTGAATACTAACAAACTACAATCTCGGTCATTGAAACAATTGCAATTTATCATAACATAGGAAAGAGTCAATGTATAAGAGCTTTTCGGCAAGTCCACATACTCAACTATCATATAATCTTTCACAGTTGCTGACACTCACGCAACACTTATGGGTATGGAGTTTTAATCGGACACAGAGAAAGATAGGGGCTTATAGTTTTGCCTCCCAACGTTTTACCTCAAGGGTAATGTCATCAGTAATAGTTCATGAAAACTCACATCCAATTAGCCATATATACCAGGATCTTTCCAACATATTGTGCTTGCCAAAGGATAAAATGTAAAAAGGAAGGGTGAAGATCACCATGGCTCTTATGCAATGTAGGAGATAAAAGTAAAAGATAGGCCCTTCGCAGAGGGAAGCAGAGGTTGTCATCCGCTTTTATGGTTGGATGCACAAAATCTTAATGCGAAAGAACATCACTTTATATTACCACTTGTGATATGGACCTTTATTATGTAGTCTGTCGCTTTTATTACTTCCATATCACACGCTCGTATAAAGCTTATTTCCTCCACACCAATCAATCATACATATTTAGAGAGCAATTTTTTTATTGCTTGCACCGATGACAACTTACTTGATGGATCTTACTCAATCCATAGGTAGATATGGTGGACTCTTATGGCAAGACTGGTTTAAGGGTGTTTGGAAGCACAAGTAGTATCTCTACTTGGTGCAATGAATTTGGCTAGCATGAGGGGGAAAGGCAAGCTCATCATGTTGGAAGATCCAAGACAATATAATTTATCTCAGATGTAAGAAGACATAACCCATTACGTTGTCTTCCTTGTCCAATGTCAACTCTTTAGCATGTCATATTTTAATGAGTGCTCACAATCATAAAAGATGTCCAAGATAGTATATTTATATGTGAAGACCTCTCTTTCTTTATTACTTCCTATTAATTGCAACGATGACCAAAATTGAGTTTGTCAACCCTCAACAACTTTTATTCATCATACTCTTTCTATGTGAGCTCATTACTCTCCATAAGACTCATATGATCTCTTTGTTTCTTTTTTTCTTTTATCCCTTGGGATCATGGAAAAATAATCAAGCCCTTGACTCAACACTAATCTTTATTATATAGCTCACGGACTCGATTACATAGAGGGAAAATAAAGCAAAACTCACAACTAGATCATACTAAGAACTTTTATTCTACTAGATCAAGATATTACCAAAAGTATCGAACTAAGAAAAACGGTAAAGATAAAGTGATGGTGATACGATACCGGGGCACTCCCCCAAGCTTGGCAGTTACCAAGTGGAGTGCCCATACCAGATACTCAATTCTTATTTGTTGGTGGAGATGGTGGAGATTTTGTTGATGGCGTAGGCTTCTTCCTTAATTTGCGTTTGAGGATAGCATTTTGCTCCCTTAGGTCCTCGATCTCCTGCTCCAAGCTCAGTATCTTTTTGCATAGTTCCTGCTTGTTCTCCTGCAAGAGGCGAAAAGGGATAAACTCGATCTTAGGTTTCTTTACCCTATCCAGGAGGCTTGACTTTTTGAACTCCACATGCATGTCCCAGGTTGAGGTAGTGGGACTTCATCTTCATCTGAGATCGTCTCCTCCTTTCCCTTGGGTTCATAGTCCTCTTCTTCTTCCGTAGTCCAACCACAATGCTGCATATCCCCATAGACCTTAGGATCTGCAAGGTAATCAGCCACATAGCTTTCTCCTTCCGAATCCTGGGATGACATGTTGCTCTGTCTGCAGCAGGACAGCTCAAAACAAAGGCAAGAGATTTTTGCGTGATACAGGAGTCAAAACCCCCGGGAGGTTATATAATGAATTTTTACTGACCAAAATACATGTCGTGTACGAAAACGGAGTCCAGAGAGCACACAAGGTTCCCACGAGGTAGGGGGCGAGCCCTCCACCCTCGTGGAGCCCTCGTGTCCTTCCCGGACTGCTGCTTATTTTTCTATTTTTCTAAATATTCCAAAACGGATAAATATTTCCTTAAAAACTGTTTTGGAGTCGGTTTACTTACCGTACCACATACCTATTCCTTTTCGGAGTCTGAAACGTTCTGAAAAGTGTCCTTTATGTATTCCTCCGGGGTTACGGTTTCAATAACATTGGTTTCAACATTTATGGGATTACATGAGATATAGTGTTTGATTCTTTGACCATTCACCACCTTCGGATTGGTGCCTTCGAAGTTGTTGATTTTTATGGAACCGGAATGGTAGACCTCCTCGATAATGTAAGGGCCTTCCCATTTAGAGAGGATTTTTCCTACAAAAAATCTTAAACGAGAGTTGTATAACAATACATAGTCACCTACATTAAACTCATGCTTTTGTATCCTTTTGTCATGCCATCTTTTAACTTTTTCTTTAAACAACTTGGCATTTTCGTAGGCTTGGGTTCTCCATTCATCAAGTGAGCTAATATCAAATAACCTCTTCTCACCGGCAAGTTTAAAATCATAATTAAGTTCTTTAATAGCCCAATAAGCCTTGTTTTCTAGTTTGAGAGGCAAGTGGCATGCTTTTCCATAGACCATTTTATACGGAGACATACCCATAGGATTTTTATATGCAGTTCTATAGACCCATAATGGATCATCAAGTTTCTTGGACCAATTCTTTCTAGACCTATTAACAGTCTTTTGCAAAATTAATTTGAGTTCTCTATTACTCAATTCTACTTGACCACTAGACTGAGGGTGATAAGGAGATGCAATTCCATGATTAACATCATATTTATCAAGCATTTTACGGAAAGCACCATGAATAAAATGTGAACCACCACCAGTCATTAAATATGTAGGGACTCCAAATCTTGGAAAAAATAACTTCTTTAAGCATTTTAATAGAAGTGTTATGATCAGCACTACTAGTTGGAATAGCTTCTACCCACTTAGTACCATAATCAACAGCAACTAAAATGTGTGTATAACCATTAGAGGAAGGAAAAGGTCCCATATAGTCAAAGCCCCAAACATCAAATGGTTCAATAACAAGTGAATAATTCATAGGCATTTCTTGAAGTCTACTGATATTACCAATTCTTTGACATTCATCACAAGATAAGACAAACTTACGGACATCCTTGAAGAGAGTAGGCCAATAAAAACAAGATTGCAGTACCTTATGTGCAGTTCTATCTCCAGCATGGTGTCCTCCATAAGCTTCGGAGTGACACTTGCGTAGAATCTGTTCCTGTTCATGCTCAGGTACACAACGTCTAATAACACCATCTACTCCTTCTTTATAAAGATGTGTGTCATCCCAAAAGTAATGCCTCAAATCATAGAAGAACTTTTTCTTTTGCTGGTATGTGAAACTAGGTGGTATAAACTTAGCAACAATGTAATTAGCATAATCAGCATACCATGGAGCAGTATGAGAAGCATTTATGACATTTAATTTCTCATCAGGAAAACTATCATCAATAGGTAGTGGGCCATCAAGCACATTTTCTAACCTATACAAGTTGTCTGCAATGGGGTTCTCAGCTCCTTTTCTATCGACAATATGCAAATCAAATTCTTGTAGCAAGAGAACCCATCTAATAAGTCTAGGTTTAGCATCTTTCTTTTCCATAAGATATTTAATAGCAGCATGATGAGTGTGAATAGTTAGTTTAGAATCAACAATATAAGGTCTAAACTTATCACAAGCAAATACAACTGCTAAGAATTCTTTTTCAGTAGTAGCATAATTTCTTTGAGCATTGTCTGGAGTTTTACTAGCATATTGCTCTTTGTCCTAGAACAGCACCTACAACGTAATCACTAGCATCACACATAATTTCAAAGGGTAAATTCCAATTAGGTGGTTGAACAATAGGTGCAGAAATCAATGCTTTCTTAAGTATTTCAAATGCTTCTACACAATCATTATCAAAGACAAATGGTATATCTTTTTCTAATAAATTAGTCAGAGGCCGAGAGATTTTTGAGAAGTCCTTAATGAACCTCCTATAAAATCCGGCATGACCAAGGAAATTTCTTATACCTTTGATGTCCTTGGGACATGGCATCTTTTCAATAGCATCAACCTTGGCTTTATCAACTTCAATACCTCTTTCAGAAACTTTATGCCCCAAGAGAATACCTTCATTAACCATAAAGTGGCACTTTTCCCAATTCAAGACAAGATTAGTTTCTTCACATCTCTGCAAAACTCGATAAAGGTTGCTTAAGCAATCATCAAAAGAAGATCCATAGACAGAGAAGTCGTCCATGAAAACCTCACAAATCTTTTCACAAAAGTCAGAGAATATAGCCATCATGCATCTTTGAAAGGTGGCAGGTGCATTACATAAACCAAAAGGCATACGTCTATAAGCAAAAGTACCAAAAGGGCATGTAAAAGTAGTCTTTGATTGATCTTTGGCTGACACAAGTATTTGAGAGAAACCAGAATAACCATCTAGAAAGAAAAAATGTGTATGTTTAGACAATCTTTCTAGCATTTGATCAATAAAAGGTAAGGGGTAATGATCTTTTTTAGTAGCCTTATTTAATTTGCGGAAATCAATTACCATCCTATAACCTGTAATAATTCTTTGAGGAATCAATTGATCCTTATCATTAGGAACAACAGTAATACCTCCCTTCTTAGGGACATAATGGACATGGCTTACCCAGTAACTATCAGCAACGGGATAAATTATACCTGCCTCAAGGAGCTTTAGTATCTCCTTTCTTACCACTTCTTTCATTTTAGGATTCAGCTGGCGTTGATAATCACAAACTGGTTTGGCATCTTCTTCCAAATTAATTTTATGTTGATATAGAGTGGGACTAATGCCCTTAAGATCATCAAGAGTATACCCAATAGCAGCACGGTGCTTCTTCAGAGTTTTCAATAATCTCTCTTCTTCATGCTCTGAAATGTTAGCACTAATAATAACAGGATATATCTTTTTCTCATCAAGATAAGCATATTTAAGGGTATCAGGTAACGGTTTAAGCCCAAACACGGGATCACCCTTGGGTGGAGGAGGATCCCCTAGGATTTCAACAGGTAAATTGTTTTTTAGCATAGGTTCCTGTTTAAAGAATACTTCATCTAATTCCCTTCTTTCATTCATAAACATATCGTTTTCATGGTCTAGCAAATATTGTTCTAAAGGATCAATAGGAGGTACGACAATAGAAGCAAGACCAATAATTTCATCCTTACTAGGTAATTCTTCTTCACGGTGTTGTCTACTAAATTTAGAAAAATTAAATTCATGAGTCATATCATCTAAACCGATAGTAACAACATCTCTTTTGCAATCTATGGTAGCATTAACAGTATTTAAGAAGGGTCTACCAAATATAATGGGACAAAAGCTATCTTGTGGGGAACCAAGAACAAGAAAATCAGCAGGATATTTAGTTTTCCCACACAAGACTTCAACATCTCTAACAATTCCCATCGGTGAAATAGTATCTCTATTGGCAAGTTTAATTATGACATCAATATCTTCCATCTCAGCAGGTATTGCATTAGCACTAGCACCCATATCACATAAACCATGATAACAATGTTCTCCTATTTTAACAGAAATAACAGGAATGCCTACTATAGGTCTAGGTTTATCTTTATCACGAGGTTTAGCAATTCTAGCAGTTTCATTACAGAAATAAATAACATGCCCATCAATATTATCAGACAAGAGATCTTTAACAATAGCAATATTAGGTTCTACTTTAACTTTCTCAGGAGGTGTATATGTTTTAATATTGCTTTTACAAACCATAGTTGAAGCTTTAGCATGATCCTTTATCCTAACAAGGAAAGGTGGTTTCTCAACATAAGAAGTAGGGATAATAGGATCATTATAAGTAATAGTCTTTTCTTCAACTTTAATAGGTGCAGCTACTTTTACTTCTATGGGAGGATGATATTTAAACCACTTCTCCTCGAGGAGATCAACATAAGTAGCAAAAGATTCACAGAAAGAAGCTACTATCTCAGAGTCAAGTCCATATTTAGTGCTAAATTTACGAAAAATATCGGTATCCATAAAAGATTTAACACAATCAAAACTGGGTGTCATACATGACTCCTTACCATTGTCGAGGTCCCAATCTTCAGAGTTGCATTTAATTCTTTCTAATAAATCCCATTTGAATTCAATAGTCTTCATCATAAAAGAGCCGGCACAAGAAGTATCAAGCATGGTGCGATTGTTACCAGAAAGCCGAGCATAAAAATTTTGAATAATCATTTCTCTTGAGAGCTCATGATTGGGGAATGAATATAACATTGATTTAAGCCTCCCCCAAGCTTGAGCGATGCTTTCTCCTTCGCGAGGCCAAAAATTATATATATAATTGCGATCACGATGAACAAGATGCATAGGATAAAACTTTTGATGAAATTCCAATTTCAATCGTTTGTAATTCCAAGACCTCATATCATCACATAGCCTATACCATGTCGATGCATCTCCCCTCAAAGATAAGGGAAAGACCTTCTTCTTAACAACATCTCCGGGTACACCTGCAAGCTTAAATAATCAACGAACTTGATCCACATATATCAGATGTTCATCAGGATGTTTTGTTCCATCTCCTAGAAAAGGATTAGCTAGCACTTTTTCTATCATACCCGAAGGAACTTCAAAGAAAGCATTTTCATTTTAATTTTAATTTTCAGTAGGTTGAGGAGCAACTCTTTGCTCTACTGGTCGGGGTGAAGATACCCCGAACAAGCCCCTCAGAGGATTACCTTCCATAGTGACAAGTGACGGTAAATTTCAGCACACTATATAAATTTTTCCTTACCAAATTCCACCTACCAAAGGCGCTTCACTCCCCGGCAATGGCGCCAAAAAAGAGTCTTGATGACCCACAAGTATAGGGGATCTATCGTAGTCCTTTTGATAAGTAAGAGTGTCAAACCCAACAAGGAGCAGAAGGAAATGATAAGCGGTTTCCAGCAAGGTATTCTCTGCAAGTACTGGAATAAGTGGTAACAGATAGTTTTGTGATAGGATAATTTGTAACGAGCAACAAGTAACAAAAGTAAATAAAGTGTAGAAAGGTGGCCTAATCCTTTTGTAGCAAAGGACAAGCCTGGACAAACTCTTATATGAAGTAAAGCGCTCCCGAGGACACATGGGAATATTGTCAAGCTAGTTTTCATCATGTTCATATGATTCGTGTTTGGTACTTTGATAATTTGGTGTGTGGGTGGACCGGTGCTTGGGTGCTGTCCCTACTTGGACAAACATCCCACTTATGATTAACCTCTATTGCAAGCATCCGCAAATACAACAAAAGTATTAAGGTAAACCTAACCATAGCATGAAACATATGGATCCAAATCAGCCCCTTACGAAGCAACGCATAAACTAGGGTTTAAGCTTCTGTCACTCTAGCAACCCATCATCTACTTATTACTTCCCAATGCCTTCCTCTAGGCCCAAATAATGGTGAAGTTTCATGTAGTCGACGTTCACATAACACCACTAGAGGAGAGACAACATACATCTCATCAAAATATAGAACAAATACCAAATTCACATGACTACTAATAGCAAGACTTCTCCCATGTCCTCAGGAACAAAAGTAACTACTCACAAAGCATAAACATGTTCATAATCAGAGGGGTATTAATATGCATATAGGATCTGAACATATGATCTTCCACCAATTAAACCAACTAGCATCAACTACAAGGAGTAATTAACACTACTAGCAACCTACTAGCACCAATCTCGGACTTGGAGACAAGAATTGGATACAAGAGATGAACTAGGGTTTTGAGATGAGATGGTGTTGATGAAGATGTTGATGGAGATTGCCCTCTTCCGATGAGAATAGTGTTGGTGATGATGATGGCGATGATTTCCCCCTCCGGGAGGGAAGTTTCCCCGGCAGAACAGCTCCACCAGAGCCCTAGATTGATTCCGCCAAGGTTCCGCCTCGTGGCGGCGGAGTTTCATCCGAGAAGATGGCTTATTATTTTTTTCCAATCGAAAGACTCCATAGCGCAGAAGATGGCCACCGGAGGGCCACCAGGGGGCCCACGAGGTAGGGGGCGCGCCCTGGGGGGTAGGGCGCACCCCCACCCTCGTTGGAAGAGTGTGCCCCCCTGGTGAGGTTCTTGCACTCAGTATTTTTTATATATTTGGAAAACATCATCCGTGAAGTTTTAGGACTTTTGGAGCTGTGCAGAATAGGTCTCTAATATTTGCTCCTTTTCCAGCCCATAATCCCAGCTGCCGGCATTCTCCCTCTTTATGTAAACCTTGTAGAGTAAGAGAGAATAGGCATAAGTATTGTGACATAATGTGTAATAACAGCCCATAATGCAATAAATATTGATATAAAAGCATGATGCAAAATGTACGTATCAGATCTCTCCCTCCGGTGGCACGCGCGCCTTCACGTGGCCTGCGCCGGGGAGGCGCCGCGTCTCGCGGAGGAAGGTTATGTGATCCTCGTTGACGTTGGATCCGTCCCAGTCTCCTCCTCGCTCGCGCGCTATGGAGAGCTCGACGAAGAAAGGCGCGGCGAGGAAGCTGAGAGTGGGGCGGAGCAAGGAGGCTCGGGTGAACGGGCTCGACGGAGACGAACTGCAGCAGCACTCCGGCGTAGCTCGGGGGGGGGGGGCTGCGGCGAAAGGAAGAAGGAGGGAATGGCGGGGTGGAGGGACGCGCGTGCTCCGCCGCTCTTTCTCCGCCCCTACTTATAGCTTGCGGGCTGTGAAGCCGAGGGGGCGGGCGTGGGATCATGAGATTAACTGTGCCCACGACCCCACGTCCCCACCTTTATTGCGCAAGATTACCATGCGCAGTAACTCCACGGGTGAACGAAACCACCCACCTCGGCCGCAACGAATCCGCTCGCGTGCCGAGGCCCGGAGGTGGTGGGCCCAGCCTGCTGAGGCGTCCCATCGCACGCGTGGGCTCACAGGCTGGCTCGGCCGGCTGGCACCACGTGGCGTGCCCACAACAGGCGGCTGATCGAGAGGCTTAGCCAGCACGCCACCTGGTTCCCGCTGATGCATTCGAAATTCCAGGAAGATCCGACTGGACGTATCCGACTCCTGCCAACCGGCTTCCTGGGAGTCGGATGAGGTTTCTTTCAGAGCGCCCGGAGGAGGAAACTGTTGAGGCTCCTTGGCACATCAACCGCGGCGCCTCACCAGCTTCGGAGACTATTGTCGGAGTAATGGGCCACGTGTAGCCTAACCCGAGTCTCGGAAACTTTCAAAACACCGGGCCGGCTGCGCCCCTCAAGACGTCAAGATGAAGCGCCACCTTCTGGTGGCCGGCTGGCTGAACGGCTGACTGCCAGAAGGCGGCCATGCTCAGGAAGGTGGCTCCAAGACAGGCCGACTCCTGGCAGGCGGCCTCCAGAGAGGTCGGCTCCCAGCAGTCGGCCCACGGTGCCCTCAAAGTCTGCACCCCCATTAAAGAAGACAGGACAGGGTGAGGCAACAGTGTAACTCATCCCCCTTGAATCCGGGCCGGGCGTGGCCACAGTGCCTCGTGCCAGTGGAGATCTCTGCTCGGTACGGCACTGTTGCCACTTCACCATCGACGTCACTCCTGACAGGCAAAGCCCTACTCCCACGACCGTTTGTCGGTACGGCCCAAGCACGGCGGGCCCTACCAATCAGCGAGGGCCCGGAAGACAGCGGGAGCCACACCAGTCGGACCCGAGGGAGGCCGGCTCCCAGCAGCCGGCCCTTCCTCGGGGGCCCATGCACCATTAATCAGATAAGATGCAGAGTGGCTACAGTGATCTCCCACCAGGCGGCGGGATTAAAGCCACGCCTCCCCGACCGAGCATGCATCATTAGCAGCACGACTACAGTAATCCGTAGCCGGCAGGACCCGCGAGCGGCGGCGGCGGCCTGTCGGCTCCGTACCATACCAGGCAGCGGGCCCCAGCAGTCGGCGGAGAAGCCGGCGACCAGAGAGACTGACAGCCGGGCCCTACGCCCGGTCGGATTACCATTGTACCCCTGGGGGTAGACCTATACAAACCCCCCAGGGCACCATGGAAAGGGTTCCCACCCTGTTAGGACTAGATTCATACCTAGAGGAGGGGAGAGCGAGCCTTGCCTTCTCCCACCTCTAGCATACAGCTCAAGGAGCACCATTGTACTCACTTGTGCCTTAGTGATCATGCGGAGACCCCGCAGAGCAGGACTAGGGGTGTTATCTCCTAGGAGAGCCCCGAACCTGGGTAAAGTTCGCCGGCGTACGTGTCTAGCCTCATCCCGCTTCCAGGCACCGGCGACGTTCTACTCGCTCCCACCATGATAAGCCATCCATTGGCATATGTCGCACCCAACCCCCGACAGTTAGAGAGGGTGAGAAGACAGCCACACCAGCATGTGGCCCAAATATATATATGAGTGAAAAGGGTGTTCTGTGATGTTCAAAATTCCAATGCACAACTTTGACCGTGCGGGCCCATGGTTGGGCGCGTCGTCGAAGATCGATGAGAGGGGCCAGAAGTCAAGAACCACCAAGAAGTGGCCAAATATATGTAGAAATATTGGGGATGTTTAAAATTTTAAATACACAATGCATAACTTGGGTGGCACCTACCTCGCAAATCCAAAAGCACCCTTGGATATATATATATATATATATATATATATATATATATATAGAGAGAGAGAGAGAGAGAGAGAGAGAGAGAGAGAGTAGCACTATTCTGATCATGGGATCAGAATAGTTATTCTGATCACGACCGACCCTATATAGGTGAACCGGATGTTCCCCAACTCGGAGAAAACCAGGACGGTCCAACAAACCCCTTCAACCGGCCCATTGCCCACGCCTTGACCTTCTCGTGATCCCACAAGTGCCCGATCCTGCCGACTACCTCCCACCGCCGGCAACCTGGCTCTGGCGCTTCACCCCCTCCCCCCGACCTGACGCTCCTCTTGCCCCGCCAGACCCCCGCGCAGCCGGATCCCCGCACCCGCGCGCCGCGGCCGCGCTAGATCCCTGCGTGTTGCCGCCGGCCCAGAAACCCCCATGTACATGAGGACGGCAGCCACAACACGTTGTCCTCCACCTGCGGCCGGATCCCCACCTCGTGTCGCCGCCAAGTCCGTGCATCCCAGCACGCCAGCAACCTACGGCGGGGCTCCCGCCTTCCACCTCCTCCTTGCTGCCCCCGCCTCCTCCCGCCTTCTGCCTCGTCCCGGTGGGGCTCCGCCATCGTCAGCCTCCTCTCGGTGGGGCTCCACCACCACAGCACCATGTACCTCACCCTGCCACGACGCGAATCCACCCCTGGCAACCAGGCCGAGCGCGACCTGGCTCCTGTTGCCCCCGTCCGTGCCCGACAGAAGTTCAAACCATGTGTGCATCCCCGTTCGTGCTTCTCCGGTTGTCGTCCTCGTTCAACTGTTTGCACCCGACCAGACCCTGCATCTTGAATGGGTGCCATCTCCCTGCCCTGCTCCACCTGAGCTCTGTCATTCGTTTCCACTCTCACTCTTTGTTGTGTTCTTCAAATAGCATCTACGAAGTGGTTCTTTGCTGCCCACTAGGTGTTTGTGCAAATGCCAGAGGGAATTGGAACAAAATTTACATGTGTCTTGCACCGATGAGGTAGTTGTAGAGATATTTTTTTCTTTTTTGAAATTACCAGGATGCTCACCACTGCAACCGCCCAGATCCCCACTTCCACCATGCCCCAACGAAGTCCAGGCTTCCTTTTTTGGACAGTTCAAATTGTTTTTGGTTTAGTTTCTTCTTTACTTTGTAAGTTGCTATCTTAGGTTCCGTGAAAAATGTCAACAAATTGGTATTCATGACAAGAACACAAAAGATGTTGTGATAGATGTAAGTCTGTGCAAAGAGACGCAGTTGTATATTTTGTTACTTGCTATATTGCAGAATAAGTGTTTGTTACAATTGTCATTCTGTCAAAGAACTATTCTTCAGTATATGTTCTGAAAATTTCAGGTGCCGTGTGCCTGGTCTGAATCATTTTTCCTTTGTTTCTCTCACTTTTGCTCCCGAATAAAACGTAGCATGTTGATATTCGCACTAGATAATGAACAGTTCCAAAATCTTTGATTTAGACTTCAGAGATGTTCTACTATGACTTTAGAGATGCGTAGATGCTGGTGCTAGTGCAGATGAACAGGAAATACTTCTGCTATGGCTACATGCCAAGTTCAGATTTTAGAAATGTTAACTCTCGAAGTTCAAATTTAATAAAATGTAGAGTTCGAGGAAATTGTTATACGTGTACAAAAGGAAAATTATCATGGATTTTCCTGTTATAGAAAAAATGATCACCAAAAATTGAAAGTAAAATAATAAAGTCGTTCAATATTTGTAACAAAAAAACATATCTTTCATGTTTTAAAATAACCACAAGAAGGTCAAATTAAAAAAACAGAACCATTCAAAAAAGTTTATAAAAAACATTTTTTTTCTTTGTTTCTACGAAAATGTAGAAGTTCAATTTAAGAGACAAATTGGTTTAAAGTTTGTTACAAAACAAGGGTTTTTCTATTACAAAAACAAATAAACAAAAAGTCCAAATTAGAAAAATAAAGAAGATTGATATTTATAAAAAAACACAAATTTTCCTTGCTACGAAAGAATAAAATGAAGAAGTTCAAATTAAAATAAATGGGTAGTATGATATATAAAGAAAACTCAAATTCTTTCCATTTCTAGGGAAAATAAAAGTATGAAGTTCAATTTAAAAAAGATTTGATTCTTATTTTAAAATATTACTTTTATAAGGATAATACTAAAGAAGTTGAAATTAAAATAACAGAGAAGTTCGAAGTATATAAAAACTTAGATTTCTTGCAAGTTCACGTGCACCTCCGTGCACAGTTCAGAATTTATATTGCGGGACGTCTGACCTCCAATTACATGTTTTAAAATGGCAAAAAGGCGTCCCACCTTCAATTTCATTTAATTCGATATATACACAAAAATATGATAGAAGTTCATAGTGAAAACAACGAGAAGTTCATGTACTACAGGGAATGCATTTTAGGTGAGAATAAAAGTATAAAAAATAAAAGCTTAAAAGGTTTGTTGAAAGAAGTTCAAGTGCTCTGTCGGGAGAAGTTCAAAAATTATTGCGAGAGAGGTTCACCTTGTATTTTGATGTTCGAAAACACAAAAAATAAATTGTTTTTTGCATTTTAAAAGAATTCTCTCAGTCCACAAAGAAGTTCAGTTATTATTTGGGAGAAGTTTGGTTTCAAAAAGAAAAAAATTCAAATTATAGAAACGGAAAAAGTTCATGTACTACATGGTGTGTCTTTAATATGAGAAAAATAAATTGAAAAGCAAGGTCCAATTATTTTTATTATAAGTTCAAGTCCTTGGTCGGAGAAAGTTAAAAAATTTATTGTGAGAGAGGTTTGTACAAAAGGATTATCATTTGTATAATACTCATGAATGGACAAGAAAATTACAAACGAAAATACGTCACATAAGTTCAGCGTGAAAAAAGAAGGAAGTTCAACTACTATGCTGAATGAATTTCGGATGAAAAACTTTTAAAACCGCCGCAAGTATGAAAAAATGATCAACATGGGAAAGTTGCGTGTTCACAGCAGCTTTCCATCGGTATATCACTCCTTGAATTCCGAGGAGTTGATGGAGAGCTATGAGTAGTGGATGGAGATCTGCGAGCAAAAAAAGCACGTCAAAAACAGAGTGAATTTCAGGTAGACATGCCGAGAAGTTCAGGTTCTTCACGCGGTGCATTTTCAAAGAATCTGTTTCGCGATAAAGGCAGAACGAATGATCTCGCCATTTTCGCTATTACTTGAAAACGGCTAGGAATCAGAGAAAACCATCAACATGAAAAAGTTTCACATTTTTCATAGCTTTTCAACGGGATATTATTTGCGCCTTTCCGTTAAAGTTTGTAGAAACTACGGCGAAAATACATTTTTCGCCATTTTCGAAACTGACTTAAAACCGTAAAAAATTGGGAGAAACAATACATACCAAAAAGTTTCGCATTTGTTCAAGCTTTCCAGCGCCATATCATTTGCTGCATTCGGACGCACGGTTAAAAAATTAGCTCAAAAATACAAACTCGGTAGGACTTGGACCATTTTCTAAATTACTCTTAAACTATTCAAAATTAGAAAAAAAACTTTCAAGATGAAAAAGTAGCGCATTTTCATAAGCTTTCCAGCACCATATCATATTCCTCAATTGGATTAGCCGTTTAGAAATGACATCGAAAATACGAACTCAGCTGTTCGGTTTACGAAATTTTACGTTTTTTTCAAATTACTCTTTAACCATAGGGAATTAGAGAAAACTTTCAACATGTGGAAGGAGCAGTTTTGCAGCAGCTTTCCAATGCCATATTATATGTCTCATTCCGATAAATGGTTTAGAAATGCGATCGAAAATACGATTCACGTTTTTTGTGTGAAGAAAAAACGGTTTTCAAAACTGCTCTTAAACCATCAACATGTTTATTACAAAACCAAAGAAAGTCAAATTAAAAATACAAAGAAGTTCAACTTTTTAATAATAAAGGGGTTATATAAAAACCTAGACGTTCAAATTTAGATAACCGAGAAGTTCAATTTTTAGTACAAAACCAATATGATAAAGTTAAAAAAATAAAATCTAAAATAAGAAGTTCAAATTAAAAAGATGAAGAAGTTCAATGCTTATTACAAACCAAAAGAAGGTCATTAAAAAGCATCTCAAACAAATGTTATAAAAAAGATTTTCTCTGTTAAAATAAACCTAGAAGCTCAAATTTGAAAATGGAGTGGCTCGATGTCTATCAGAAAGCATGATTTTTTTCGTTACTAAAAGAAATAAACTAGGAAGTCCAAATTAAAAATATGGAGAAGTTCGATGATTATAGAAAACTCAGATTTCCTCGTTATTAAAGAATGGAAACAAGAAGTTCAAAAATAGAAAACAAGAAGTTCAACTTTTTAAAAATATAATGCTTCAAAATTTCATAAAAAGATTAAGAAATAAAACCAGGAAGTCCATATTAAAAAGATGGAGAAGTTCGATGATTATAGAAAACTCAGATTTTCCTCGTTATTAAAGAATGGAAACAAGAAGTTCAAAAATAAAATAACAAGAAGTTCAACTATTAAAAATAGAGCGCTTCAAAATTCATAAAAAGGATTAAGAAAAATAAGATTAAAAATTCGTAAAAAACTCAAATATTTTCATGTAACCGAGAGAAGTTCAGGTTGATAACTGCTAGAAGTTCATGTAATACACGGTGTGCATTTTGTACTAAAAAGAATAAAAAAGCAAAGGCAAATTTTGTTGTTGTTATAAGTTCAAGTCCTTTGTTGGAGAAAGTTAAAAAAAATATTGCGAGAGAGGTTTGTACAAAAGGAATAACATTTGTGTACACATTGACGAAATGGATGAGAAAATTACAAAGAAAATACGTCATGGAAGTTCAACATGAAAACAACAGGAAGTTTGACTACTATAGTGAATGAATTTGGGATGAAAAACTTTTAAAATTGTCGCGAGTATGAAAAAACGATCAACACGGGAAAGTTATGTGCTTACAGCAGCTTTCCACTGGTATATCACTTGCTCAATTCCAGTGAGTGGATGGAGAGTTACGAGCAGTGGATGGAGACCTACGAGCAAAAAAATCACATGAAACAGAGTGAAGTTCAGGTACACGCGTCGAGAAGTTCAGGTTCTTCACGCGGTGCATTTTCGAAAAATCTGTTTCGCAATAAAGGCAGAACGCATGATCTCGCCATTTTCGAAATTACTTGAAAACGGCTAGGAATCAGAGAAAACCATCAACATGAAAAAGTTTCGCATTTTCCGTAGCTTTTCAGCGGTATATTATTTGCCCCATTCCGATAAAGTTTGTAGAAATTACGGTGAAAATACGTTTTTTGCCATTTTCGAAACTGACTTAAAACCGTAAAGAGTTGGGAGAAACAATACATACCAAAAAGTTTCGCATTTGTTCAATCTTTCCAACGCCATATCATTTGCTGCATTCGGACGCACGGTTAAAAAATTAGATCGAAAATACGAACTCGGTAGGATTTGTACCATTTTCTAAATTAATCTTAAACCATTCAAAATTAGAAAAAAACTTTCAAGATGAAAAAATAGCACATTTTCATAAGCTTTCCAACACCGTATCATATGCCTCCATTGGATTAGCCATTTGGAAATGACATCGAAAATACGAACTCAGCTATTCGGTTTACGAAATTTTACATTTTTTCAAATTAATCTTTAACCATAGGTATATAGAGAAAAATTTCAACATGTGGAAGGAGCGGTTTTGCAGCAGCTTTCCAACGCCATATTATATGCCTCATTCTGATAAACAGTTTAGAAATGCGATCGAAAATACGATTCACGTTTTTTGTGCGAAGAAAAAACGGTTTTCAAAACTGCTCTTAAACCGCTTATATTTTGCCAAAAATTTAAGTTGGGTCATGATATTGGTGTCTATAGCTTTCCAACGGTATATCGCAAGCCCCATTTGGGCGATGTTGGCGGAAGTTCAACCTAGTTCACAGGGAAGTTCAACGTACTACTAGCGGGGCAGGTCAGGTTGTGATCAGAATATTATTCTGATCCCGTGATCAGAATAGTGTTTATGTATATATGTATATATAATAACATAATGTCGTACCTAGCTAGGATGCTTGGCCCACCACCTCCCACTTCATGTCAGCGAGGCGGATGCACGTAATGATCTATACTTTGGTCATACATGCATGTCGCCATGACCTACCATAAGACGGACCAATGAATCTATCATTTGGTCAAACATCAGCTGTTGTTGTCGATAAACCGCTTGGGCCAATAGATTGAACCATCATAAAAATCGCATGAGAGGGACCACAAAATCAGCACCTCTTGCATGCGTCCCAAAATGTACATTGGGAAGGGGTGATGTGTGTTTTCAATGTAGAATACTGTAGAATTTAGATGTGGTGCCTACCTCTCGATACAGACAATAACCATGAAGGCAATGTAGTTAAGGACGAGATACGCAGGGTATGATGTAGGTCGAACCCAGCAATCCGAGCATGTGGGAGGGAATCCTGACAACGCATGAGCTCGAGCTTTGGTTGAGCGACATGTGACAGTGATCGGCCCTAACATGAACTAGGAGGAATCCATTCATGGCCAACACATACCCCTCATTATCGGTCAAAGGGATGATATATATACACTTGGGGAGCCCATAGATATGTGTGTCGTCACAAAAAACCGCACAAGGGAGACGTGGTCGATCAGAAGACCCCGTATACACTGCATGCGGCCTGAAAATATGTATGGGTATGGTGGTGTGTGATGTGTTTAAATCCCAAATGCACAACTTCGATGGGCCACCAAGTACATTATAAACCAAACACCATACCCGACTCCAAGCCTGGTTCAATACGTACAATGTCAGTTTCCCAACTTCGAGGCAGCGGCGGGGGGGGGGGGGGGGGTCTTCCCAGGCATGCACTCAAACTTTATTTGGTCTAGCATGGGACACATCTATATCTATACCCCTATATAGTGTGCGAATAACTTTGAAAGTTGGTCGTTGGATGAAGCCAATCCGACGGTATAGAGATGGCAAATCCGAGCAGTACTGGCCGTTGGATATCATGTACATTCCACCAGATTCTGCCACATGTACAATCTAGAAGACTCCATAGTTGAACTTAAGCATAATGCACAAACCTCAAAACACAAGGGACTTCTCCTTTCTTCTCTAGAATCTTCCATATCTTAATTGCCCAAACTTTTTTTCCTAAATGAATTGTCACTTTTTGTTTTTACTTTATGCTTTACAATGCATAGTTGCATGAATCTTAAAATAGTTTTTTATAAAACTAATTGATTTTGGATGAGATGAACTATAAGAATTAAATGAACATCTACATCATGCATATATGACTCAAAGCTTACATGTTATAGTGTGGTATTTACTCATAATTTGGTTACCAAATCTCATGCGTGCAATGCATGTGTACCTTACTAGTATCAATAGGAAACCATCATGGTCAAACCTTCTCGTTGTTGGGTCAAATGGATAGATTGTGTGGGCCCCCCTATTTGTCGGTAAAGGATAATATATATACCTCGGGCGCCCACAGATATGTGTCACGTCTATAAGCCGCATAAGGGAGACAAGCTCGAGAAAACACCCTGCCCCCTATACCCTGCATGCAACCTGAAAAAGGTTTATATAATCGCCATGACAGGTCAAGTCAATCATTCTTTAATTTTTTGGAGCAAAAAATGACCCATAAAAGCATAATAGGTTTATATAATTGCCATGACAGGTCAAGTCAATTATTCTTTTTTTAGAGCAAAAAATAACCCATAAAAACATGGTCTACAAATTAGCAAAACAAGGATCCCAAGGTTTATATAATTGACATGATAGGTCACTATAGAGATATATTATATCTCTATAATGACCGTGTCATGGCATTTAAATGAAGCTTGAGATATGCAGCTTCCCACCGGGTCATCCATCCTTGGACTACTCCAGCCCGAGCACGCTTAACTTCTGCGTTCTATACGACTAGGCTAGCGGATGGGAAGTCGCCCCTTGCTGATAGGAATTGCCTCCTTTCCATTCAGGAGTTTCACGCTGGTCACCCTATGGGACCTACTTCCTCCTATCAGACACATTTGTGCTTTTAGAAACTGTGTGCGATATTTACATGGCCGGTGTGTCGCCGCTAGCCTTCAATGAGCACTGACACTGGTAGCGGGAAAATGATGGGAGAAGAGGCGGGAAACCGATGAGAGGAGTGGCGGGAAACGATAGCCTGTTTAGAAAACGTAGTAGAGAAGGAAGCATGAGCTAGCACGACGCATGCGCACAGTGCTTACCCATGTACCGCATGTGTTTTCGAAAGGGCTAAGGGCTGCCGTTCGACCTGGGAGCATCCAACGGTGCACACGTACGATCCGTGGGGTTTGGGTTCTGGCCTATCAGAACGCACGATTCAGATCGCGCGTGCAGCAGCGCGAGGTGGGCATCGGCCACGGTTTGGTAGGCACACGGCTTTCATGAGTGAACCGTGTGCTATTTGAAAACATTTCATGAGAAGAATCTCAGTTTTTAAATCCCCGTAAATCCAAAACTCACCCAAAAATAATGAAACCTGGCATGGTGTCACGACATGGCACATATATGTCGACAAATTTTTTTGTCCATTTTGGCGCAAGTGTTATTACAAGCCTCTTACAAACTGGAGCTTCTCTCAAAGAAGCCTCGTGATTTCGATAGGGACACGTGTCCCCCTTGTGGGCGAAATGTAATCACTGCCTCTTTTCGCCTTGTATTTTCTTCTACGGGCAACATGTAACGACAGGATATCCGTGTTGAAATTTAAACTTATTCAGGGTTCGTTTGGCCTTTTTATACACTAATTGAGTTTCCTAGGCATTTAATGTCCATAACTCAAACCTGAACTTCAAATACATGCTCCAGTTCACCAAAATGGCTAGAAAATTTATACATGTGTCCTTGGGTGCATGTTTAGGTCCCATGCTAGGATGGGAACGAATTACAACCGTACCTGTGTCCTGGCTCGTCCTCAAACATTTGTAATCTCACTTTTTAAATCCCTGTAAATCCTAAACTCACCAGAAAGTCATCAAAGGTGGCATGGTGTCACATCATGGCACATATATGTCGTGGTAAAAACATTGTCCAATTTGGGCCAAGCTTTATTACAAACCTCTTACAAACCGGAGCTTCTCTCAAAGATGCCTCGTGGTTCTGATAGGGAAACGTGTTCCCCTTGTGGGCGAAACGTAATCACTGCCTCTTTTCGCCTTGTAGTTTCTTCCACGGGCAACATGGAACGACATGATATCCGTGCTGAAATTTAAACTTACTCAGGGTTCGTTTGGCAATTTTATACACTAATTGAGTTTCCTAGGCATTTAATGTGCATAATTCAAATTTGAACTACAAATACATTCTCCAGTTCACCAAAATGGCTAGAAAAATTATACATGTGCCCTTGGGTGCATGTTTAGGTCCCATGCCAGGAATGGGAACAAATTACAACCATACTGGTGTCCTGGCTCGTCCTCAAACATTTTGAATCTCGGTTTTTAAATCCCCATAAATCCAAAACTCACCAGAAAGTCATCAAAGGTGGCATGGTGTCACGTCATGGCACATATATGTTGTGGTAAAAGCATTGCCGATTTGGGCCAAGCTTTGTTACAAACCTCTTACAAACCGGAGCCTATCGCAAGAACCCTTGTGGTTTCGATAGGGAAACGTGTCCCCTTGTGGGCCAAATGATAATCGCTCCCTCTTCTAGCCTCATATTTTCTTCTACACGCAACACGGAACAATGGGAGATTCACGCTAAACTTTGAAATTATTCAGGGTTCGTGTGACCTTTTCATTAATTGAGTTTTCTAGGCATTTAATGTCCATAATTCAAATCCGAATTACAAATACATGCTCCAGTGCACCAAAATGGCTAGAAAAAACGTACATGTTTCCTTGGGGTGCATGTTTAGGTCACATGGAATGAATGGGGACGAAGTCAACCGTCTCGTCGTCCTGGCTTGGCCACAAACATTGTGAATCTCGGTTTTTAAATCTCTGTAAATCCAAAACTCACCAGGAAATCATGAAACTTGGCATGGTGTCACTACATGGTACATATAATTGTCCAATTTGGGCGAAGCTATATTACAAGCATCTTACAAACCAGAGCCTATCGCAACCCTTGTGGTTCCGGTAGGGGAACATGCCCCACTTGTGGGCGAAACGATAATCACTACCTCTTCTCGCCTTGAACTTTGTTTTCTATAGGCAACATAGAATAACAGGAGTGTCGGGCTAAAATTTGAAACTGTTTAGGGTTCATTTGGCCATTGTATATACTACTAACTACTAAGTTTTCTATGCATTTAATGTAGTCCATAATTCAAATTTGAACTACAAGCACATGCTCTAGTGAAGCAAAATGGGTGGGAAATCATACATGTGTCATTGGGTGCATGTTGAGGTATTATTTAAGGAATGGGAATGAATTCCAAACTTGTTGTCGTCCTGAAACATTGAGAATCTCGGGTTTAAATCCTAGTAAATCAAAAACTCACCCAAAAAACATGAAACTTGGCATGGTTTCATGACATGGCACATATATGTCGTGGTAAAAAAGCGTCTAGTTTGAGAAGAGGCGCACACATTAGTAGCCAACGAAGTCCTTTTTGAAACAAAAAGCTGACACGTTAATATCGCAAACGGTTGTATTATATTAACCATGTCGAAGTTTAACCATACTCGATGGCGTGCGTCCAGCTATTTGATTAGACGGGACGAGCGCGAGAAGTCCGCCGTGTAGGCTCGACGGGACGCGTGCGAGCAGTCCGCCGCGTAGGCTCGACGGGACGCATGCATCTTGTCCACCTCACAAGCTTGACGGGACACATGCAAGCAGCAAGACCGCCCATGCTCATCGGGAAGCGAGCTTTTTAACCTCCATGCACCAGCCGCCGCCCACCTCGCTCACAACTTCTCCATTAATGGGTTAATTAAAGCACCTGAACGGAGGGTGTTTGCTTGTGATCCCATGGCAGCATTTGCTTTGTTCGTGTTTTTAACTCGTATTCCATCCTAAATTAAATTGCCACTTAGGGCAACGGATAATACGACCACAAATAAAATGGCAACGGATAACACAACGACAAATTTACAATGGCGCAGATAATAAGTGTCTTACATATTCTGGATAATTTAAAATGTCACATGCGGCAAATCCCGGAAGACACGGGGTCAAGAGAAGAAGGAAATTGCACACAATGATCTGGGTCGCTACTGTCTCTACTCGTTGATGGATCGCCGGGCGACGACATCTAGGTCCTTCTTCAATTCCTCGCGACTTTTCTTGAAAGCAGCCACGGATTCCTCCACCTCCTGTTTGCGCTCAATCCGGAGCTTCCTCAAGTCACCCATCAGTTCCTCGACGACCGCTGTCAGCGTCATCATCCCCGAGGCACTGCTCTGCTGATGCAGCATCTTTTAGCCGGCGGCCTCCTCCTCCTTCTCGACGAGCGCCTTGAGGAGCTTCGCATTGTCACCCATGAGTTGCTCGATGAGGCCGATCGCCTTGTCAACTGAGGCATCGCTGATCTTGAGGAGCTTCATCAAGCCGTCGACCAGCTCCTGCTATGTAGTGATGCCAACGAGAATATCGTCGTCGCCGGTGAAGGACTTCATGACCGTCGGCTCGTTGCAATGTCTGACACCATGAATGCGCTTGTGAGAGCCCTCGCGTGCCCGTGATAGCTCGTTCAAGGGCTCCGCGGCGCGCCGGGACATCTCTGCTACAGTTGCGGCTTCGCGGCGGGACCTCTCTAGTGCTTCCGCGGCCTTGGTCTTTACTGCCTCGTTATATGTCCACCCTAAACTCCTCCTATCGATCATGGCAGAACGACTTGACAAGAAATACCAGTTTTGTGGGTGATGAGAAGAGGAACTTGGAAGTAATTTTCAAGTGGGTAGTTTTTATAAGCCGGTGCTAAGTGTGAACACATATTAGTTTGATAGGTGTGAACAGATTTGCAATTACTTATTGATGAAGCTATGTACCTAGGGTAGGGTCATGGACCTGACCTAGACATCCTCCCCTAGGACAGCACCCTAAAGCCAGGATCATTCAAATAGTACCATCATCCACTCGACCATAGACGTTCCACTCGGAAGAATCAATGTCACTCGACCGTTGCAAAAGTCACTCGACGGGCAGAAGAGCTAAAGTCACTCTGCACGAACAACAGTCGAGCATTTACTTGTAGGCTTAATTGTCATTTATAGCACCTAAATACAGGTGTTACCAGTAACATCTCCATCTTTATGTACCTTAAACCCTTTGTAACTGAGGGCGAGAGGGGTCTGGCGAACTCTATATAAGCCACCCCCCTCCTCAGGGACAAGGGTTCGCACCCCTTGTAACACACACGCATATAATCCAGTCGACCGCCTCCGGGCTCCGAGACGTAGGGCTGTTACTTCCTCTGAGAAGGGCCTGAACTCGTAAAACTAGCGTGTACAACTCCTACATAGCTAGGATCTTGCCTCTATGTTCCTACCACCCATTCTATTGTCAGACTTAGAACCACGACAGTTGGCGCCCACCTTGGGGCAGGTGTCTTAGCGACTTGTTGGAGAAGTTGCGATTTTCCCGATCCCCATAAACATGGTTTGAGGCGGAGGTTTGGCCGAGGGCCGTGAGATCCGTCTCGGTGCGCTCGTGTTCATCGTTGACGACTCCGCTTGGCTCCAAGAAGCACCACTTGACGTCAAGGCGCTCCCCGTCCGTGGGGCAACGCACTTTCGCGTGTGCGTCCGTGGCGTCCTCCTACGGCAGTCGTTGACTCTGTATTGGTCGGCTCCTGTACTGACCTCCCTCCCTACAGCCCGCCGGAGCAAGCGTTCCGTTCGATCGAGGCTTCAGCGGTGGGTGAGGCATGCGGTGGCTCGCCAGTCGGCCATCCCCAAGTCGCGGCAATCGAGCCCGACGAAACTCTCTATGGCCTGTTCGACTGGCTCCGTTGTAACGCCCCGAGACCGTTGTGCCAGGTGTCTTCCAGTTATTCGTTGTCGTTGCGTTGTCATTGCTTGCGTGTCATGCATTGCATATCATGTCATCATGTGCATTTCATTTGCATACATGTTCGTCTCATGCATCCGAGCATTTTCCCCGTTATCCGTTTTGCAATCCGGCGCTCCTGTCACACGGTGTCCCTTTCTACCTCTTTTCATGTGCGGGTGTTAAACGTTTTCGGATTGGACTGAGACTTGTCATGAGGCCTTGGTTTACTACCGATAGACTGCCTGTCAAGTTTCGTGCCATTTGGACTTCGTTTGATACTCCAACGGTTAACCGAGGGACCGAAAAGGCCTCGTGTGTGTTGCAGCCCAACACCCCTCCAAACTGGCCCAAAACCCACCTAAACCCCCTCCATCATCTCGGTCGTTCGATCACGATCGCGTGGCTGAAAACCGCACCTCATTTGGACTCTCCTAGCTCCCTCAACCTATAAATATGTGGCCTCCCCCGAAATTTCACGCAGATGAAACCCTAGCCCCGCTCCTCGTGTCGCTGGACAAAACTCCCCACCACCGGCCGGACATGTCCGCCGCCAGCCGCCACGCGTTCCGGCCAATGAGAGGCCGACACATCATCACCGCAGCCTCTCGCGCCCAATCGCCGAGCGCCACCTCAGCCGCCGTCCTCCCGCGCGCCGTCGAGGCCCGCCAGGCCCACGTTCAGGCCCCGCGGGCCCAGCGCCACCGCCCGCGCCCGGTGTCCACCGCCACCACCTCGGTCGTTGTGCTCACCGCTGACCACCGCCGCCTGCAGCGCGCCTTGCCGCCGCCGCCTTCACCGACCCCATGTCGCCGTGCATCACCGGAGCTCCACCGTGTCCTGCCACCTCGTTTTCTCTGCCGCCATCCGCGCTCGCCGCCGCCACCCGTTTCCTTGCGCGCTGGCGCCGACCATCACCGCAGCGCCGTCCGGCCATCGCCTCGCCTCCCTCCGGCGTGTCGCCTTGTCCTCGCGCCGCCCCATGACGCCCTCGCCGGAGTTCGTCTCGCCGGAGTTCCTCTCCGGTCAGATCCGGAGAAGATGGATGAGATCCACCAATCCCTCCATCCAAACACCATCTCCATCCCGCATCTCCTCATCCCGCTTCTCTCCGTCCCGCGTTGACTTTCGCGGAGGTAAAATTCCACCAAGTCCCCGAAGTTCCCAGATTCATATGCCCATTTTCAATGCATCGTAACTCTGCATCCGTAGCTCCAATGCATGCGTGTAGCATATCAAAATGTTCTTCTCGACGAGTACATCATTTTATCTCATTGCATCATTTTCATTTGAGCTCATCTTGATGCCCGAAATGCTGTTGGAAGAGGGCTATGTGATGAACTTGTCCGATCTGTTTCAATAAATGGCATTTTGTCATTTTTGCCATGATTAATGTGTGCATGCTATGACCCTGAGCTCTACATGTGTTTTGTTTTATGCCATGCCATCTTTAGAGAGGTTCTTGACATGTATTTTTGTGATATTTGTGGTGACTAGAACTAGCTTGCAAAATAGCGTAATCGGTAATGCTGATTTCAGGGACTTAGAATTTCACTAAGTCCTTGTCCTGATTTTGTTGTTATGCCATATGTTCATATTCTTTCCTAGTGATCCGTGGCTCTTTTGAGGATGATCAGTAAGGATGTTTTGTTAACATTGTGGTTCTCTATCGATCCATGTATTTGTTTGCAATTATGGAGCACCTTAGCTTGAGTCAATCGAGCTCTACTTTTGCTATTTAATGTTCCTGGCAGATTGTTAACTTGTTTAGCGATTTTGCCGAGGATGTTGCTATTGATCCGTGTTTGCTATGATGTTGTTCTTGCCATGTCTAGCTTCTATGCCATTTCTTCTTGATGGGTGTATGATTAGTTTGTCATGCCATGCTTTGTACTGAGTGCATCGAGCTCGTAAACATGCCTACTTGTTAACTGTTTTGCATGCTCCAGTTTTTCACTAAGTCTGAATCTGTTTATGTTTTTGCCATGTTCACATGCTTGCATTTGCATTTTCTGATCCCTTTTGGCTCAAGGTCACTAAGGGACTTTTGTTAAGTGCTTTGAGTAGCTTCATTTCATGCCTTGCTTTGCCATGATATGTTCCTGTAGCATGTAGTTTTCATGCTCTAAAGTGTGCTTCATGATGATAAATTCCAGACTTGTGTTAATTTCACCAAGTCTGAAACCTGTTATCGTTTACCCTTTTACCATGCTTGTTTGAACCTGTTAATGGATTAATTAGTCGTAGCTCAGTGTTCATCTTTTGTCAAGCATCATGAGTGGATCCCTGCCATGTATCTTGTTGCCATGTTTGAGTGCTTTAGCATATTTATCTTGATGCATTTAGATGGCTACTTGTTGTGTATCGCAGACCGGTGCCATATTTGTTTTGCTTACCATTTCCAAACCGTGCATCCGATTCCGGTGATCTTTATATAGATTTCAACCAAAATCACCTCACCTTTCCAGTGGCACTCTTGGATTTACAAGTTGAGGCCAGGTTCAATCTTTCCTTTCCAAATCATGCATATGCATCACATACCGCATCCCGCATATCATACCATGTTCATGTGTGGTTTGTTTACTATGTTGTGTGCTTCTTTCCGGTGTTGCTTTCTTCAGGTTGGTTCCGATAACGTCGCGTTTGTGAGGACCGGTTTATCTATGTCCGTTTGTCTTCTTCGTGGACTCGTTCTTCTTCCTTGCGGGATTTCAGGCAAGATGACCATACCCTCGAAATCACTTCTATCTTTGCTTGCTTAGTTGCTCGCTCTTTTGCTATGCCTATGCTGCGATACCTAACACTTGCTTATCATGCCTCCCATATTGTTGAACCAAGCCTCTAACCCACCTTGTCCTAGCAAACCGTTGTTTGGCTATGTTACCGCTTTGCTCAGCCCCTCTTATAGCGTTGTTAGTTCCAGGTGAAGATTGAAGTTTGTTCCTTGTTGGAACATGGAGATGGTGTTCCTTGTTGGAACATGTTTACTTGTTGAGATATCACAATATCTCTTATTTAATTAATGCATCTATATATTGGTAAAGGGTGGAAGGCTCGGCCTTATGCCTGGTGTTTTGTTCCACTCTTGCCGCCCTAGTTTTCGTCATATCGGTGTTATGTTCCCGAATTTTGCGTTCCTTACGCGGTAGGGTTATAATGGGAACCCCTTGACAGTTCGCTTTGAATAAAACTCCTCCAGCAAGGCCCAACCTTGGTTTTACCATTCGCCACCTAGCCTCTTTTTCCCTTGGGTTAGGCTAGCCCAAGGGTCATGTTTATTTTACCCCCCCCCCCGGGCCAGTGCTTGTCTAAGTGTTGGTCCGAAATGGGCAGCCTGCGGGGCCACCTCCGGGAAACTTGAGGGCTGGTTTTACTCGTAGATTGACCTATCCGGTGTTACCCTGAGAACGAGATATGTGCAGCTTCCATCAGGATGTCGGCGCATTGGGCGGCTTTGCTGGACTTGTTTTACCATTGTCGAGGATGTCTTGTAACCGGGATTCCGAGTCTGATCGGGTCTTCCCGCTAGAAGGAATATCCTTCGTTGACTGTGAGAGCTTGTGATGGACTAAGTTGGGACACCCCTGCAGGGATTTGAACTTTCGAAAGTCGTGCCCACGGTTATGGGTAGATGGGAATTTGTTAACGTCCGGTTGTAGAAAACCTGAATTTGACCTTAATTAAAATACATCAACCGCGTGTGTAACCGTGATGGTCTCTTTCCAGCGGAGTCCGGGAAGTGAACACGGTGTTGGAGTTATGCTTGACGTAGGTTGTTCTAGGATCACTTCTTGATCATAGTTTCTCGATCGTGCTTTGCCTTCTCTTCTCGCTCTCTTTTGCGTATGTTAGCCACCATATATGCTAGT
Organism: Triticum aestivum; assembly: GCF_018294505.1. Lineage (NCBI taxonomy): Eukaryota > Viridiplantae > Streptophyta > Magnoliopsida > Poales > Poaceae > Triticum > Triticum aestivum. Next base: position 121,599,967 of record NC_057794.1, read on the forward strand.
CGCTTGCTGCAGCTCCACCTCATACCTTTTACCCTTCCTATAAGCTTGAATAGTCTTGATCGCGAGGGTGTGAGATTGCTGAGTCCCCGTGACTCACAGATACTTCCAAAACCAGTTTGCAGGTGCCGATGTTACCGAGCAGGTGTCGCAACCAAGCTCAAGGAGGAGCTCGATGAAGATCTTGTCCTTTGTGTTGTTTCGTTCTAGTTGATCAGTAGTGGAGCCCAATCGGGACGATCGGGGATCTGTGTAGCATTTGGGGTAGTCTTCTTTTATTTTGGCTCCATAGTCAGGCCTTGATTGTAACTGGTTGATGTAATGCTTTATTCATGTAATTGTGTGAAGTGGCGATTGTAAGCCAACTATGTATCTCTTTCCCTTATGTATTACATGGGTTGTGTGAAGATTACCTCACTTGCGACATTGCTTTCAATGCGGTTATGCCTCTAAGTCGTTCTTCGACACGTGGGAGATATAGCCGCATCGAGGGCATTACAAGTTGGTATCAGAGCCTTCCCCGACTTAGGAGCCCCCTGCTTGATCGAATCGCTGGCATTATTGAGTCTAGAAATGTTTTGAGTCATTTAGGATTATATATATCGGAGAGTTAGGAATTCTTTTTACTCCTCAGTCTCTTCGTCGCTCTGGTGAGGCATCCTGACGTAGAGTTTTGACTCTTCTCTTCTCAAATTTCATTAAAAAAATTTAGGATCACGCGGGTATATTGGAATCGTTCCGATGGATTTGTGACGAGAACATTGTTCTTGGTGCCTCCTGACATTTAGGGGTTGTGGCAGTGTCCCGGGGAGTTGAGCTTCGAGGTGTTGTCGTCACAAATTTATCGTTGCAGTTCTGGAATACCTGAGTTTAGTTTCGCCGACATCGAAAATCTCTTTTATGCAGTTGTTGGTGAGATAACCTCGACGCCACCCAGTACTGGGGTGGGAGTTCGGGAGTATTGCCATAACTCGTATAACAGATGCTTTTCGAAGGTTGAGGTAGATGATTTCCGAAGGTTTCTTGGTTATGTGTTGAAGGATGGATACAGCTGGATGTAGGATTTGTTAGTTTGGGTGAGATATTATGATTCCCCTGTATCCCCAACACCCGATTGCATAACCGGAAAGTTTCGGGAGTTTATAAGTGGGAATTCAAGTAGCTCCTAGGATTTCTTTCCGATAGATGTATGATATGAAATTGGGGTTCAACGTCTAGTGGTCCGCCTATCCACGGTTGGTTTTACAGTGGTCTCGTTGTGTCTTAAAGAGTCCTTGGCTATGCCGACTCGGGGATGCTTTGTATGTCATGTGCAGTGCCTTGTACATGATGGTGCTGTACGATCGAGCCCGTGTAGGCCCCACCACGAAAACTTCGGATGAAATCTCTATCATATATTTGTTCCGGCTTATTCTGCAAGCCAACCCTTTGTTTTTGTTTTGAGTTGTGGTATTCGAGTTGCTTCAATGTCAAATGTTGATTCCATACTTTTCCTAAACGGTGTTCTCATACTCCTATGTGAATGCAATCCTTCTCGATCATCGAGATTGTCATGTCAATCCTTTTCAACTGGTGTGTTTCTCTTCTAGTGGATCCGATCACTTCAACATTCGCAAGATCAATTATCAGTTCTTCTCAACGGTGTTTGCTTCATCCGTTCCAAGTGGTCTTTGTTTTCCCACCCTCCCACCCTTGTTTCAAGGACTCAGATTTCTTAATCAAGTATCCTTTGATTCATGTGAAGTCTCTCCATTGTTTCCCTTCATGTTCTTAACCGGTGATTCTCATGATGATTCTAACGGAGCTTCAAGTTCGTCACTCTTCACTCGTTTTCTTCTCCGGTGGACTGAAGTCAAGCTTTGTTGATCATATCTTTTCCTCGTTTCAAATGTCTTCTCATGCCGGTGCAATTCTTAATCATTCACCTCTCGCTATTCAATTGTTCCAGAGTGCTGAAGATATCTCGAAGATTCGTGTTTCCACTCTGCATTCATTCAAGCTCTTTCGAGATGGGTATCTCATTCAAGCCATTTTAATTCAACCGGTGGATTCTCTCTTCTAAATCATTTCAACGGTGTTTCTCTTGAGTGGGCCCTAACCCACAGGTCATTTTCCAGGATCTTACCTGACTCTTCTTATTTTCCCGGAGCTATCCTCAAATTTCTTTTCGAAGTTTGACGTAAGAATGATTTGTCATGAGTCAAATGTTTTTCTCCAAGATCTTTCAAATTCTTTTCATCGTTGGTTCAACCTTTCTATTTATCATTTCGGAGTATCTCAAGAATTCACGGTGGTGTTTCTCGTCGTCATTCTCAGATTTTGAAGACCGAAGAAGAGGCTTTCCTCCATATCTTATCCGTTCTCTCAAAGATTCGTCATTCTAGCTTGTTGCCATCCTCTCATAGTTGTTTTTGGATTGTGATAATTCTTTTCACCTATCCGGAGCAATTCAAGATTCTTTTCAGCTTGCTTCTCCCGAGCCCATCATCTCAGAATTATTCATTATCAGATTTCAGCCATTGTTCTCCAAATCTTACCGGTGCATCAGTCAAGTATTCTCTAACCAGTTCGTGAAATATTCGTCCTCTTGTATCTAAATTCTCTCAAGTATCTTCGTTCATTTCATAATTCTTCCCAGTGATTCGTTATCTTTTCTTCGTTCTTTTTCAATCCTTACGGTGGTTCGTTTAAGATTTCTCTTCCTTCTTTATCATACCAATTCATTCGTTGTTTCGATTCCACCGGTGGTTAGTTGAAGACCTTCTCAAGTTGGCGCCGTATCTATCCTAATCCTTTCTTCGAGAATAAGTTGTATGCAATCCGTTTGCTTGTCATCAATTTAATTGGTGAAGGATAAGCATAATGTAATTCTTATTCTTGTTTCATCCAAGTGATTAATTTCCTATTCTGGAGGCTCATCAAATTCCTGATTTCAATTGTTTCATCTTCCCTTTTTCCCAGAGTTCCAACCTTTTTCAGTTACATCTCCACAGAGATTCATTTAAATCATTGCAAGGCTTCAACCTTATTCTTTTCATCCTCCATTTCGTTTGATCATTCTTTTTTACCGGATTTTTCACGAAGGCTCGACATGGTGATTCATCAAGGATTTAATTCCTTCTCAAAGTGTTCATCGAGATTCTTTTCAGAAGAATTCAAGTATTTCTTCATCTTGCAATCCGGAGTGCATTTCTTTCTACCGTATCATTGGAGGTGGTTTTACGTCATTCTTGATAATTTGAGTTCATGCTTCATGATTCACACATTGTTAAGAATGAGGTATTTTGAATCCATCAACCTATTCGTTGGAATTGTCTTGGGTTATATTTCACCTAAAGCCTTCCCTAAGGATTGTTGTTATATGGTGCTCATAAATGACCCAAGTTCTTCATCTATCCTCCCGGTGAAATAGCGCTCTTGTCTCCTTGTTCATTCCAATCCAATTCTCTTTCCGTGAGTGGCAGGTTGTCACCTCATAATTTGAGATGTATTCCATAAGACCATATCAAGCTTATTCTTTTCGTTGTTGGTTTTCCAACAACTCCATTCTAGAATTTGTTTTGAGCGTGCTCTCATTTTTTTCCTTCGTTCATTCCATTCTTATATTTGTTCCGGAGGCATTGTGTTGCTGCTCTCTTCAAACCTTCTTCTTGTTCTTGTTAGGATCCTGTTCTTTTCATGCCTATCTATTTAACCGGAGTGTTGTGCCATTTTGCTCAAGTTCTTAATTTTATCAAGCCTTGCATATCTTTTCAACCGGAGTGCTGACCGAAGTTGTTCTTCATTGTTCCTCTTTTCTAACAGAGTGTTTTCAACTTTGTTCATCCCCGTTGTATTCTCTCTTTCGAGTTGTTCAACATTTCAAGGTTCATGGTTTCACTCGTTTGTTAAAGAAGCAACTTAGTTTTACCTCTGCTCTTTCTCTTCCATTTTTCCCTCCGGTGCCATTCTAGATCTCGGGACGAGATCCTCTCGTAGTGGTGGAGTGTTGTAACGCCCCGAGACCGATGTGCCAGGTGTCTTCCAGTTATTCGCTGTTGTTGCATTGTCATTGCTTGCATGTCATGCATTGCATATCATGTCATCATGTGCATTTCATTTGCATACATGTTCGTCTCATGCATCCGAGCATTTTCCCCGTTGTCCGTTTTGCAGTCCGGCGCTCCTATGTCACACGGTGTCCCTTTCTACCTCTTTTCGTGTGCGGGTGTTAAACATTTTCGGATTGGACCGAGACTTGTCATGAGGCCTTGGTTTACTACCGATAGACCGCCTGTCAAGTTTCGTGCCATTTGGACTTCGTTTGATACTCCAACGGTTAACCGAGGGACCGAAAAGGCCTCATGTGTGTTGCATCCCAACACCCCTCCAAAGTGGCCCAAAACCCACCTAAACCCCATCCATCATCTCGGTCGTTCGATCACGATAGTGTGGCCGAAAACCGCACCTCATTTGGACTCTCCTAGCTCCCTCTACCTATAAATATGAGGCCTCCCCCGAAATTTTCGCGCAGATGAAACCCTAGCCCCGCTCCTCGCGCCGCTGGACAAAACTCCCCACCACCGGCCAGACATGTCCGCCGCCAGCCGCCACACATTCCGGCCAATGAGAGGCTGACACATCATCACCGCAGCCTCTCGCGCCCAATCGCCGAGCGCCACCTCAGCCGTCGTCCTCCCGCGCACCGCCGAGGCCCGCCAGGCCCGCATTCGGCCCCCGCGGGCCCAGCGCCACTGCCCACGCCCGCTGTCCACCGCCGCCTCGCCGCTGCCACCTCGGTCGTCGTGCTCTCCGCCGACCACCGCCGCCTCCAGCGCGCCTTGCCGCCGCCGCCTTCACCGACCCCGCGTCGCCGTGCATCACCGGAGCTCCACCGCGTCCCGCCGCCTTGTTTTCTCCGCCGCCATCCGCGCTCGCCGCCGCCACCCGTTTCCTCGTGAGCCGGCACCGACCATCACCGCAGCGTCGTCCGGCCATCGCCTCGCCTCCCTCCGGCGTGTCGCCTCGTCCTCGCGCCGCCCCATGACGCCCTCGCCGGAGTCCGTCTCGCCGGAGTTCCTCTTCGGTCAGATCCGGAGAAGATGGATGAGATCCACCAATCCTGCCATCCAAACACTGTCTCCGTCCCGGATCTCTTCGTCCCGCTTCTCTCCGTCCCGCTTGACTTTTGCGGAGGTAAAATTCCACTAAGTCCCCGAAGTTTCAGATTCATATGCCCATTTTCAATGCATCGTAACTCTACATCTAGCTCCGATTCATGCATGTAGCATATAAAAATGTTCGTCTCAACGAGTACATCATTTCATCTCATTGCATCATTTTCATTTGAGCTCATCTTGATGCCCGAAATGCTGTTGGAAGAGGGCTATGTGATGAACTTGTCCGATCTGTTTCAGCAAATGGCATTTTGTCATTTTTGCCATGATTAATGTGTGCATGCTATGACCCTGAGCTCTACATGTGTTTTGTTATATGCCATGCCATCTTTACATAGGTGCTTGCCATGTATTTTTGTGATATTTTTGGTGACTAACACAAGCTTGCAAAGTAGCGTAATCGGTAATGCTGATTTCAGGGACTTAGAATTTAACTAAGTCCTTGTCCTGATTGTGTTGTTATGCCATGTGTTCATGTTGTTTCCTAGTGATCTGTGCCTCTTTTGAGGATGATTAGTAAGGATGTTTTGTTAACATTGTAGTGCTCTATCCATCCATATCTTTGTTTTCAATTATGGAGCACCTTAGCTTGAGTCAATCGAGCTCTACTTTTGCTATTTAATGTTCCTGGCAGTTGTTAACTTGTTTAGCGATTTTGCCGAGGATGTTGCTATTGATACGTGCTTGCTATGATGTTGTTCTTGCCATGTATAGCTTCTATACCATGTCTTCTTGATGGGTGTATGCTTAGTTTGTCATGCCATGCTTTGTAGTGAGTGCATGGAGCTCGTAAACATGCCTACTTGTTAACTGTTTTGCATGCTCCAGTTTTTCACTAAGTCTGAATCTGTTTATGTTTTTGCCATGTTCACATGCTTGCATTTGTATTTTCTGATCCCTTTTGGCTCAAGGTCACTAAGGGACTTTTATTAAGTGCTTTGAGTAGCTTCATGCCATGCCTTGCTTTGCCATGATATGTTCCTGTAGCATGTAGTTTTCATGCTCTAAAGTGTGCTTTCTAATGATAAATTCCAGACTTGTGTTAATTTCACTAAGTCTGAAACCTGTTATCGTTTGCCCTTTTACCATTCTTGTTTGAACCTGTTAATGGATTAATTAGCCGTAGCTCAGTGTTCATCTTTTGTCAAGCATCATGAGTGGATCCCTGCCATGTATCTTGTTGCCATGTTTGAGTAATGTAGCATATTTATCTTGATGCATTTAGATGGCTATTTGTTGTGTATCGCAGACCGGTGCCATATTTGTTCTGTTTGCCATTTCCAAACCGTGCATCCGATTCCGGTGATCTTTATATCGATTTGAACCGAAATCACCTCACCTTTCTAGGGGCACTCCTGGATTTCCAAGTTGAGGCCAGGTTCAATCTTTCCTTTCCAAATCATGCATATGCATCACATACCGCATCCCGCATATCATACCATGTTCATGTGTGGTTTGTTTACTATGTTGTGTGCTTCTTTCCGGTGTTGCTTTCTTCGGGTTGGTTCTGATAACGTCGCGTTTGTGAGGACTGGTTCGTCTACATCCGTTTGTCTTCTTCGTGGACTCGTTCTTCTTCCTTGTGGGATTTCAGGCAAGATGACCATACCCTTGAAATCACTTCTATCTTTGCTTGCTTAGTTGCTCGCTCTTTTGCTATGCCTATGATGCGATACCTACCACTTGGTTATCATGCCTCCCATATTGTTGAACCAAGCCTCTAACCCACCTTGTCCTAGCAAACTGTTGTTTGGCTATGTTACCACTTTGCTCAGTCCCTCTTATAGCGTTGTTAGTTGCAGGTGAAGATTGAAGTTTGTTCCTTGTTGGAACATGGAGATGTTGTTCCTTGTTGGAACATGTTTACTTGTTGGGATATCACAATATCTCTTATTTAATTAATGCATCTATATACTTGGTAAAGGGTGGAAGGCTCGGCCTTATTCCTAGTGTTTTGTTCCACTCTTGCCGCCCTAGTTTCCGTCATATCGGTGTTATGTTCCCGGATTTTGCGTTCCTTACGCGGTTGGGTTATAATGGGAACCCCTTGACAGTTCGCTTTGAATAAAACTCCTCCAGCAAGGCCCAACCTTGGTTTTACCATTTGCCACCTAGCCTCTTTTTCCCTTGGGTTAGGCTAGCCCAAGGGTCATCTTTATTTTAACACCCACCCCCCGGGCCAGTGCTTGTCTAAGTGTTGGTCTGAAATGGGCAGCCTGCGGGGCCACCTCGGGGAAACTTGAGGGCTGGTTTTACTCGTAGCTTGACCTATCCGGTGTTGCCCTGAGAACGAGATATGTGCAGCTCCCATCAGGATGTCGGCGCATTGGGCGGCTTTGCTGGACTTGTTTTACCATTGTCGAGGATGTCTTGTGACCGGGATTCCGAGTCTAATCGGGTCTTCCCGCTAGAAGGAATATCCTTCATTGACCGTGAGAGCTTGTGATGGGCTAAGTTGGGATACCCCTGCAGGGATTTGAACTTTCAAAAGCCGTGCCCGCGCTTATGGGCAGATGGGAATTTGTTAACGTCCGGTTGTAGAAAACCTGAAGTTGACCTTAATTAAAATACATCAACCGCGTGTGTAACCATGATGGTCTCTTTCCGGCGGAGTCCGGGAAGTGAACACGGTGTTGGAGTTATGCTTGACGTAGGTTGTTCTAGGATCACTTCTTGATCATAGTTTCTCGATCGTGCTTTGCCTTCTCTTCTCACTCTCTTTTGCGTATGTTAGCCACCATATATGCTAGTCGCTTGCTGCAGCTCCACCTCATACCTTTTACCCTTCCTATAAGCTTGAATAGTCTTGATCGCGAGGGTGTGAGATTGCTGAGTCCTTGTGACTCACAGATACTTCCAAAACTAGTTTGCAGGTGCCGATGTTATCGAGCAGGTGACACAACCAAGCTCAAGGAGGAGATCGATGAATATCTTGTCCTTTGTGTTGTTTCGTTCTAGTTGATCAGTAGTGGAGCCTAGTCAGGACGATCGGGGATCTGTGTAGCATTTGGGGTAGGCTTCTTTTATTTTGGCTCTGTAGCCAGGCCTTGATTGCAACTGGTTGATGTAATGCTTTATTCATGTAATTGTGTGAAGTGGCGATTGTAAGCCAACTATGTATCTCTTTCCCTTATGTATTACATGGGTTGTGTGAAGATTACCTCACTTGCGACATTGTTTTCAATGCGGTTATGCCTCTAAGTCGTGCTTCGACATGTGGGAGATATAGCCGCATCGAGGGCGTTACATCCGTAGAAACTGCATCCGAGTGCGACAGCAGCGACCCCGCGGCAGAAGTTTTGATGGTCAATGGACCATGCAGTCCTCCTGGCTTCACTCATGAAGACGGAGGCGACGGGGGCGGTGATTCGTCACGTGTTCACGAAGAGTGCCACCCCGAACCCCTCTCTTCACAGCGGAGGGAAGAACTTCGCCGCTGGAATATGGATGTGCTTCACACTCCTATCGTTGGAGAAACCCCTGAGGCTCAGGCCTTGGAGGAGGCGCGCCTAGCCAACTTGGCCGAGTGCACTCGACTGGAGAACCTCCAGCGCGCACTCGACGAGCATGCTTGGCAACGTATCCCCGAGTCCAGTCGACGCCAACTTTTTCCGCCTCCGACTCAGGTATACCGAACTCCGATCTAGAATCTCGCAGCTATGGCCCGAATAGCGGAGTCAATCCAGCCTTCCTAGTCATAAGCTAGTCGAGGTCTGGTGCAGATCCGGGCTTTGCTCCGTGCGGCGGGAGAGCAGAATACAGCAGTATCTCAGTCGTGGGATAGGATCCATAGCAGACCGTGGTTGCAGACACAGTCCAGTCAGCTCATAGCCCGAGATCGCCCCCGAGGCGTGAAGGACGTGAGGACCGGCAAGATTAATACAGAAACCGCGAGCAGTATGATCACCGACTCAATCACGATGATCATCGTCGAGTGCCCACGCCTCCCCCAAGGAGTGAGTCATATGTGCCTCGGCAGCATGATGACAGACGTCCTCACAGTGGTGGGCGAAGGATTCCAGTCGACCCCAGGGAGCCGGGCTTTGATGTGAGATCTATTCTCGTTTAGGGTCTGGTCAATAGAAACAGAGCTCACAGAGAGGGTCATGACAGATATTTCCCAACCAGCAGCAAGGTACATGTCTTGGGTCCAGAGTGCTTCAGCAGAGCCATCAGGGCTGCGGTGATTCCTCCCAACTTCAGGTTGGCGACTGGAGTCAGTAAGTTCACTGGCGAGTCCAAGCCTGACACTTGGCTTGAGGATTATCGAGTGGCTGTATAGATTGGTGGTGGCAACGATGAAGTGTCCATGAAGCACCTTCCTTTGATGTTGGAGGGCTCGGCCAGAGCGTGGCTGAATCAGTTAGCGCCTAGTAGTATTTATACTTGGGAAGATCTTGCCCGAGTATTTGTCAGAACATTTGAAGGTACTTGCAAACGGCCAGCAGGGCTGACAGAATTACAGTGTTGCATTCAGAAACCGAATGAAACTTTGAGAGATTATATCCAGAGATGGATCACGTTGCACCACACGGTGGAGAATGCGTCAGATTACCAGGCAATTTGTGCCTTCAAATAAGGCATTAAGTATCGGGAGTTGAACCTGAAATTCGGTCGGATAGGATATATGACTCTGACTCGGATGATGGAGATTGCCACCAAGTACGCCAATGGTGAAGAAGAAGACCGACTCCGGAGTGGCAAGCACAAAACAGTCGCCCATGAAACCGGAGGAGGGAACTCCAGTCGGAAGCAGAGGCGCAAGGCCGAGCCAGCCGCTCCTGGTGAAGCCTTAGCCATAACTCAAGGAAAGTTTAAAGGGAAACCCAAAGGGCCGTGGAACCCCAAGAAAGTAAAAGATCAAGATGGAAATGATGTGCTAGATTTACCATGCCACATTCACACCAAAAAAGATGAAAAGGGTAATTTCGTTTACCCGAAGCATACCACTCGACAGTGTCGACTCCTAATCTAGCAATTCCGAGAGAAACAGCCCAAGGAAAAGGAGAAGGAAGTGGAGAAAGTTGAGGATGAGGAGGAGGACGATGATGGTTACCCCCATGTCAATTCCACTCTGATGATTTTCGCTGATGTTGAGAGTAAGAGTCGACTGAAGGTCATCAATAGAGAACTGAACATGGTCGCTCCAATGACACATAGTTATTTGAAGTGGTCTCAGACTGCCATTACATTCAACCAGTCCGGTCACCCAGCGCACATAGCCACCCCTGGGAGGCAAGCGCTGGTGGTCGACCCAGTAGTCGAAGGCACTCGATTGACTAAGGTTCTGATGGATGGTGGCAGTGGTCTGAATATACTATATGCAGAGATGTTGAAATGAATGGGCATTCCGATGTCCAGACTCAGCGAAAGTAATATGAGTTTCCATGGAGTTATTACTGGCAAGAAGGCTGCATCACTCGGTCAGATCACCCTTGATGTAGTTTTCGGTGATTCCAAGAATTACCGCAAAGAAAAGTTGGCATTTGAAGTTGTGGATTTCCGGAGTGCTTATCACACTATTCTAGGCAGGCCAGCTTATGCACGTTTTATGGCTCGAACATGTTACGTGTACCTCAAATTGAAGATGCCTGGTCCTAAAGGGGTGATCACTATCACTGGCAGTCGAAAGAAGGCAGAATAGTGCTTCTAGGAGGGCTCAAAGATCGCCGATGCACAGATGGCAGTAGTGGAGTTGCAGGAGTATCAAAAAAATGCAGATCCGAGTGATTTGTTGCAAGCTAAGAAGCCTGCCACAGATTCAGCATTCCAGTCGTCTGGTGAGATGAAGTCGATTCATATTCATCCAACGGATCCCAATGCTGCTCCGACTCACATTTCAACAACACTCAACTCCAAATAGGAAGAAGCGCTCATACAGTTCCTCCATGAGAACTGGGACATCTTTGCATGGAAACCTTCTTACATGCCAGGTGTTCCCAGGGGACTGGTTGAGCATCGTTTGCGAGTCGACCCAAAGGTGAAACCAGTCAAAGAACATCTTCGACGATCCGCCGTACAGAATAGGAAGGCAATCGGTGAAGAAGTGGCTCGGCTTCTGGCAGCTGAGTTTATCCGAGAGATTTACCACTCCGAGTGGTTAGCCAATGTTGTCATGGTCCCAAAGAAGGACGACTCACTTCGCATGTGCATCGACTTCAAACATATCAATCGGGCCTGCCCGAAAGATCACTTTCCTCTCCCTTGCATCGACCAAATAGTCGACTCGACTATGGGGTGTGAGCGTTTGTCCTTTTTGGACGCTTATTCCGGGTATCATCGGATCCGTCTGTATGGACCCGAAGAGATAAAAACAGCTTTCATCACCCCATTTGGGTGCTTCTGTTATGTCACTATGCCATTCGGTTTGAAGAACGCTGGAGCCACATTCATGCGGATGGTTCAGAAGTGCTTGCTCACTCAGATCAGTCGGAATGTGGAAGCATACATGGATGACATTGTGGTCAAGTCACGTAAAGGTTCTGACCTACTGGCCGACCTGGCTGAAACCTTTGCCAACCTCAGAAGGTATGATATCAAGCTCAATCCATCAAAGTGCACGTTTGGAGTTCCAGGCGGAAAATTACTCGGTTTTCTCGTTTCCGAACAAGGGATCGATGCCAACCCAGAGAAAGTGGGTGCCATACTCCAGATGAAACGCCCTGTACGTGTGCATGATGTCCATAAGCTTACTGGTTGTTTGGCCGCCCCAAGTCGATTCATTTCTCGCCTCGGTGAAAAGGGACTGCCTCTTTACTGACTCATGAAGAAGTCAGATAAGTTTGAGTGCACTCCTGAAGCTGATGAAGCATTTGCAGAGCTCAAAGCCCTGCTTTTCACCCAGCCGGTGCTTGCTGCTCCAATCAGCAAAGAGCCTTTACTGCTTTACATTGCAGCCACTGGACAAGTCGTCAGTACAATACTTACGGTCAAGCGGGAAGAAGAAGGAAAAGCCTACAAAGTTCAGCGCCCAGTATACTATGTCTCTGAAGTTTTGACTCCATCAAAGCAAAGATATCCACATTATCAAAAGCTTGTTTATGGGATTTATATGACCACGAAGAAGGTTGCACATTACTTCTCTGATCACTCCATTACAGTCGTCAGCGACGCTCCATTATCAAAGATTCTGAACAATAGAGATGCAACTGGTCGAGTGGCAAAGTGGGCGATTGAACTCCTTCCCTTAGATATCAAGTTCGAGGCAAAGAAAGCTATCAAGTCCCAAGCAATAGCAGATTTCCTCGCCGAGTGGATTGAACAACAACTGCCGACTCAAGTTCACTCGGAGCACTGGACCATGTTCTTTGATGGTTCCAAGATGCTGAATGGTTCCGGTGCTGGGGTGGTACTGGTATCCCCCCGAGGAGACAAGCTCAGATATGTCCTCCAGATTCACTTTGATTCCTCCAATAACGAAGCAGAATATGAAGCACTCTTGTATGGGTTGCGTATGGCCATCTCACTCGGCGTCCGTCGCCTCATGGTCTATGGCGACTCAGATTTGGTAGTCAATCAAGTGATGAAGGAGTGGGACGTCAGAAGCCCAGCCATGACTGGTTACTGCAACGCGGTGAGGAAGTTGGAAAAGAAGTTTGAGGGGTTAGAGCTCCATCATGTACCCCGACTGAAAAATCAAGCAGCAGATGATTTAGCAAAGATAGGCTCCAAGAGAGAAGCTATTCCCAGTAATGTGTTCCTGGAGCATATTCATGCACCTTCAGTTCAAGAAGATCCCTTCGCTGAAGAGCCCCCGCAGCCTAGGAGTGCCACAGATCCGACTGAAGTCGAGGTCCCAACCGTGGTCGACTTGATCATGGAGGTGTTGGTCATCACTCCCGACTGGACAGTGCCATACATTGCATATATCCTTAGGAAAGAGCTCCCAGAGGATGAAGAAGTGGCTCGACAGATCGTCTGTCGATCCAAGGCCTTTACTGTAATAAGAGGACAATTGTTCAGAGAAAGTACAACTGGGGTCAGCCATAAATGCATAACACCAGAAGAAGGCCGAGTGATCCTCCATGACATCCATTCGAGGACCTGTGATCACCATGCGTCCTCTCGGACCATTGTGGCTAAAGCATACCGAGTTGGATTTTATTGGCCACGAGCAAATGAAATGGCAAAAGATATAGTCGACAGATGTGAAGGCTGCCAGTTCTATTTCAATATGTTGCACAAACCTGTATCAGCCCTGAAGACCATTCCACTCGTCTGGCCCTTTGCTGTTTGGGGATTGGACATGGTTGGTCCACTGAAGACTGGTAGGAGTGACTTTACTCACGTGCTTGTAGCAGTCGACAAGTTTACCACAACGGATCGAAGCCAAGCCTATTAAGAATCTTGAAGCTAGTACTGCTGTCAGCTTCATCAAAGAGTTGATATTAAGATATGGGGTTCCGCACAGCATCATCACTGACAATGGATCGAACTTTGATTCTGATGAGTTCAGAACCTTCTACGCCTCACAAGGCACACGAGTCGACTATGCTTCAGTCGCCCATCCCCAGTGGAATGGACAAGCAGAAAGAGCAAATGGCCTAATTCTCAAAGGACTGAAACCCCGACTGATGTGAGATCTCAAGCATGCAGCGGGCGCCTGGGTTGATGAACTTCCATCAGTTCTTTGGGGATTGAGGACAACCCCCAATCGGTCGACTGACCGAACTCCATTCTTCTTGGTCTATGGGGCTGAAGCTGTTCTACCGAGTGACTTGCTTCATAACGCACCACGAGTTGAGCTCTTCTCTGAAGATGAAGCAAAACAAACTCGGCAAGATGCAGTCGACCTCCTAGAGGAGGAAAGAGAGATGGCCTTGATCCGTTCGACCATTTATCAGCAAGACTTGCGTCGATTCCATGCTAGACACATGAAGGGTCGAGCCTTTCAAGAGGGAGACTTGGTTCTTCGAGTGGATCAGGAGAAACCACACAAGCTCGCCCCAGCTTGGGAAGGTCCCTTCATTGTCACCAGAGTGATCCACAATGGAGCATACCACCTTTACAGTGTCGAGCATAAGAAGGACGAGCCACGGGCTTGGAATGCGGAGCTGCTCTGCCCCTTTTATACTTAAGTACTCGTTCGAATAAAATGTAATAAGAAATACATTTGTAATTTGTTTATCAAAGACAAGAGCTTTACAGTCCTCTTGAACGATTGTTGTTGCTTTTATTTGCGTCTGAAATCCCCCAGTGGGTGACTTAGTTGCGAATTCGTTTCGCCTAAGTTCAAAAGAAAATCCTGCCAAGTGGTGAGCAAGCCTCTCACTCGGAGGCTTAGCTGCGAATCCGTTTCGCCTAAGTTTGAAAAATCCTACCGAGTGGTGAGCAAGCCTCTCACTCGGGGGCTTAGCTATAGTCCAGTACTCGCCTAAGTTTGAAAAATTCTACCGAGTGGTGAGCAACCCTCTCACTCGGGGGCTTAGCTGCAGTCCAGTACTCACCTAAGTTTGAAAAATCCTACTGAGTGGTGAGGAATCCTCCCACTCGGAGGCTTAGCTGCAGTCCAGTACTCGCCTAAGTTAGTAAAATCATGTCGAGTGGTGAGCAAGCCTCTCACTCGGGGGGCTTAGCTGCAGTCCAGTACTCGCCTAAGTTTGTAAAATCCTACCGAGTGGTGAGCAAGCCTCTCACTCGGGGGCTTAGTTGCGAATCCGTTTCGCCTAAGCTTAAAAAATCCTACCGAGTGGTGAGCAACCCTCCCACTCGGGGGCTTAGCTGCAAATCCATTTCGCCCAAGGTTAGAAAATCCTACCGAGTGGTGAGCAACTCTCCCACTCGGGGGCTTAGCTGCAGTCCAGTACTCGCCTAAGTTTAAAAAATCCTACTGAGTGGTGAGCAACCCTCCCACTCGGGGGCTTAGCTGCAGTCCAGTACTCACCTAAGGTTTAAAAAATCCTACTGAGTGGTGAGCAACCCTCCCACTCGGGGGCTTAGCTGCAGTCCAGTACTCGCCTAAGGTTAAAAAAATCCTACCGAGTGGTGAGCAACCCTCCCACTCGGGGGCTTAGCTGCAGTCCAGTACTCGCCTAAGTTTAAAAAATCCTACCGAGTGGTGAGAAACCCGCCCACTCAGGGGCTTAGCTGCAGTCTAGTACTCGCCTAAGTTTAAAAAATCCTACCAAGTGGTGAGCAACCCTCCCACTCAGAGGCTTAGCTACAGTCCAGTACTCACCTAAGTTTAAATAATCCTACCGAGTGGTGATCAACCCTCCCACTCGGAGGCTTAGCTGCAGTCCAGCATTCGCCTAAGGTTTAAAATTTGTCCCTATCTGCAAGGACGGCGAGGTGCAGGTCGACCACGGCCTTCTACTCCGAGCTACGCCACAAGTACAACGTACGCTCCATCCCCATCCACAAGGACGACGAGGTGCAGGTCGACCATGGCCTTCTACTCTGAGCTACGCCACAAGTACAACATACACTCCATCCCCATCCGCAAGGACGACGAGGTGCAGGTCGACCGCGGCCTTCTTCTCTGTGCTATGCCACAAATACAACATGCGCTCCATCCCTGCCCACAGGGACGATGAGGCGCGGGTCGATTGAACTCTCCACTTCAGGGCTACATCCCAAAGAGCAAATTCCATGCGAAGACAAATACAAACATATTCAGAAATAAACCAAGTTCAGATAGATCCTAAAAATTCCAGGCGACAAGTATTCGAGCATCAAGCCTGAAGGAGTTTAATGGTTACAGCAACCACTCGGCATCCCGAGGCAAATTTAAGGCAAGTTTAAATCCCAAAGTTTGTTAATTCGGCAGGAGGAGGGCTGGCAGGTTCAACGAATTCGTCCAAGTCGATTCCATCTGTAATCCAAGTGGCGGCAGCTATGAAAGTCTCCATAAAAGACTGGAAATCATGCCTTTTGGTGTTGGCGACCTTGATTGCCGCCAGCTTGTCTTCGCGAGCTCCCTTGCAGTGGACTCTTACCAAGGACAACGCCATGTCAGCACCACACCGGGAAAAGGACTCCTTCCACTCTTGCACTCGACCAGGAACCTCATTGAGCCGAGTCATCAGAGATTTGAGGTCATTTTGAAGTGTCGCCCTTGGCCAGAGTGATGAGTCGATCCGTGAAACTGCCACCTTCATACGAGCGAGGTAACTTGTGACACTGGCGACACGGGATTCCAGTCAAAGCACATTCATGGCAGCCTCGTCGCCGACTAGAGAAACGATAGGGTCTAAACCCGTCTCGATCCATCAAGTTTCCTCGTCAAAGTTTTGGCAGAATTCTGCAGTCAAAGAGTTAGTGAGTCGACTAGACAGGATTGACTCGCAAGAAGTAAAGCAGTCGGATTAAAAGGAGTACCTTCCAGCATAAGATAGAGCTTCTTGGCAAGAGTTCTCAGATAGGCTTCCACGTCATTTCTCTTACGAGCCGCGGACTCCAGCTTCTCATTCAGAGCAATCTTATCCTTCTTCAGACGAGTTACCTCTCGGTTGGATTCAGTGAGAGAGGACTTCAGCTTGCTTACTTCTCCTTCCAGCGCGCTTACCGAAGTCAGCTTCTGGTCTGCAAGGGCAGTCTTATCTTGAGCCTCCTTCTGCGTAGCTGCAAGGTCCAAGTCCTTCTTTTCCAGAGCCAACCTCATTTTCTCTGCAAAATAAGCAATTGGATCAACACAAGAGATCGAAGAAATATTTTAAAAGGACGATCGACGCGAACAGTCGACAGGCAATTACCTTCCATACCAGCAGCTTCATCTTGAGCTTTCTTCAACTTTTGTTGGGCTAGCTCCAAGTCAAGGTTGAGTTGCTTCTGCTTCTCCTCAAATTCGGCGAACTTAGAAATGAGAGTACAAGATTTCTGCAGAAGGTAAAAGACATGTCAATCGGCAAGATCAAAGATTATTTACTTCCGAGTGAATAAAACTTAAAAGTTTACTCAGACCCCAGCCGACTGCCCGCAGTCGACCACGGTCTCGGGGACTACACCTAGCGGGTGCACTTGGCGTGCCCCCACTGATTCAGACCCCACTCGACCGGTTCGCCCGGGTCGAGTAAAAAAAGAGATAAGAACTATTCAGACCCCGGCCGACTGCCAGCAGTCGACCATGGTCTCGGGGACTACACCCAGTGGGTGCACTTGACGTGCCCCCACTGGTTCAGATCCCACTCGACCGGTCAGCCCGGGTCGAGTGGAAGAAATGAAAGTGAAAAGTACTCAGACCCCAGTCGACTGCCTGCAGTCGACTGCGGTCTCGGGGACTACACCCAGTGGGTGCACTTAGCGTGCCCCCATCGATTCAGATCCCACTCGCCCAGGCTGAGTGGAAGAGCGCAAATACTAAAGACAGCAAAACACCCAGTGGGTGTACAGATTCAACGCAAACAATAAGAGATTGTATGAAAGAAAATATTTCAGGTAGCATATCCTAATAGAACAAGGTCAGTCGAAAGCCAACTTACCTGGACATTGGCCCGAAGAGCCGCGCTGGCATCATAAGCAGCCTGGCTGTTCTCGTGCACCGTCTTCATCCGCTCCATCATCATGTTAGCCTGACGGATAGCCTCCACAGCGGCGTCCGACTGGCTTTCCGGAACATGATAGTTGGTGAAGAAAGGGGCAGATGGCCCAGATGCGGCAGCTTGGAGCCCCGAGGCATGGGGTTGGGTGGCTGAAGGAAACACTGGTACAATTGACGGTGCAGGGCGCTCACTCGACAATGGGACAACAAAAGTTACAGAGGCCCCATCTGCATCTTCAAGTTGCTGGACGGTTGGTTCTGTCATCAGTCCCTGCTGAGATGTCATGCCAGCTGCTACTTTTTTGTTCTTTCTGGGCCTAGGGGCCACATCTTCATCATCATCCGGAAGCTCGATAACGTTGGGTGGGGCTGCAAATAAACCAGTCGACCCCAATTGAGTCACCAGAATTTGCTCGACCAAATAATCAAGGACAAGATCATGAGAATTTTACCTGGATTGGAGGTAACTGCGTCTTCCATTTCCTCATCTCGGTATTGGTGGGAAGAAGTTCCAGAGGTAGCAGCACTGCAAATGTCAACATTCAGTCAGTTATGTTCTGTTGCTCGAGTCGACCAAAAGATCGGATCAGATGATTACCCAGAGATGGTGGGAATGGTCACTTTGATTATGGGCAAAGCCTTTGGCGGTTTGGAGGATGTGGCCTTCAATGGTTTCGGCGCAGGAGGTGGCGCAGTCTTGAGCTGTTTTGGTCCCTTCTTAGTAGGCACTGGAGAAGACGTGCGAGGGCGCTTTGAAGATTGCCCAGTCGGTGCGGCCACCAGGTCGGCGGTGCTTGCCGGGTCGTGAGCATGCTTGGACCTCCTCTCTCTGCGAGGAGGAGAGTCGACCTCTTCCTCGTCACTCAGGTCGTCGCTCTCCTCGTCCTCCTCTGCATCTGAGTGCCACTCGCCGCTCTCGCCCCCGCTCGCCCCCGCTCGCCTCTCCCTCGACATTTTGCTCCTGCACTCCATTGAGCATCGAGTACATATCAATAAGAGCCTGAAAAGACAATGAACAAAAGAAAGACAGTCGACCGTTAACAAGATACTACATAGTAAATCAAGAAGACACTCGACAATGTAGAATCGCACCTGTTCCGACTGGCGCAAATGGTCGAATGGAACCATCCTCCTGGACCCCCGGGGATTATCCTTGTTGCCGGTAATACCTCTCAGCCACTTCTCCATCGTGTCCTCACTAACATCCTCCGGGTGAATCCGAGTGGAATCCTCGAGCCCTGAGTACATCCACATCGGATGTTCACGAGCTTGAAGTGGTTGGATGCATCGACTGAGGAAGACCTCCAGCAGGTCCATACCAGTCACCCCGTCGCGGACAAGTTGGACAACCCGCTCGACCAACACCTTCACCTGCACCTTCTCCTCAGGGATCACTCTCAAAGAAGAGGGCCTCTCCACTCGAGCCATGGAAATGGGGGGAAGTCCAGTCAACTAACCCGTGGTCGGTTGGTCCTTGCAGTAAAACCAGGTCAACTGCCAGCCCCGGACCGAGTCAGGAAGGATCATAGTTGGGAAGGTGCTCTTGTTCCTCATTTGAATTCCAAGGCCCCCGCACATCGATATCACGTGCGTCCTCTCGTCACTCGGGTTGGCCTTCTTGACCGTCTGGGAGCGACATGTGAATATGTGCTTGAAGAGACCCCAGTGCGGTCGGCAGCCCAAGAAATTCTCGCACATGGACACGAAAGCAGCAAGGTACACAATGGTGTTTGGAGTAAAGTGGTGGAGTTGAGCCCCGAAGAAGTTCAAGAAACCACGAAAGAAAAGGGTGGGGAGGCAAAGAAAACCCGCGGTCGACATGAGTGGCGAGGAGAACGTACTCACCCTCCTGCGGCCACGGCTCAATCTCATTCCCCGGGAGCCGCGCCGATTCGTGGGGGATCAGTCCCCCTCAACCAGATCGTCGATGTCATCTTGGCTGATCGTCGAGCGGATCCAGTCGCCCTGGATCCAGCCAGGCGGCAGGCCGGACCTCGACGAGGATCCACCCCGGTTGGTCCTCTTCCCTTTCGCCTTCGTCGTCGCCTTCTTCGCACGCTCCAATGCCACCGTCTTCTCCTTCCCCATGGCAGCGAATTGAGTCCGAGCGGAGCTACGGCGCCGAGAGCAGAAGCAAGTGCAGCAGAGAAATCTGAGGAAGAGGAAGGGGAATGAGGGCGTACTGTTCAGAAGCCCCGGTCCGATGCCTTATATAAGGACACTTCCGAGGGACTGACTTGTAGGCCCGGACGATCTTATCAAATCCCACAACAGTCGCGCGCGCGATACGTGGCAAAAAAGGTGGTGCCGGGATCGAGGCGACCTGCCTAATCCGTCCCGATTACCATGGCCTCCCCCGCCCGGCATGCTTCCCAAAATTCGAATCCCGTGAAATTTGCAGACGGCAGAACAACCCGCCAGACGGAAGATTTGTTCCATATCAACACTCGAAACTTAACAACGAAAGTTCACTCGACAAAACCAAGAATGGATCAAGGCGACTGAACAAGCAGTTGAAGCCATCATGAAGGTTCATTCGACCTCTGGGCGAGATATTCTCAAAGCACAAAAGCTGAATTGGAGGGGTTATCAACTCCTTCTCCGCTCGAACCCTGAACCATTCGGGGGCTAATGATGAAGCTATGTACCTAGGGTAGGGTCATGGACCTGACCTAGACATCCTCCCCTAGGATAGCACCCTAAAGCCAGGATCATTCAAAGAGTACCATCATCCACTCGACCATAGACGTTCCGCTCGAAAGAATCAATGTCACTCGACCGTCGCAAAAGTCACTCGACGGGCAGAAGAGCTCAAGTCACTCTGCATGAACAACGGTCGAGCATTTACTTGTAGGCTTAATTGTCATTTATAGCACCTAAATACAGGCGTTACCAGTAATGTCTCCATCTTTATGTACCTTAAACCCTTTGTAACTGAGGGCAAGAGGGGTCTGGCGAACTCTATATAAGCCACCCCCCCTCCTCAGGGACAAGGGTTCGCACCCCTTGTAACACACATGCATATAATCCAGTCGACCGCCTTCGGGCTCCGAGACGTAGGGCTGTTACTTCCTCTGAGAAGGGCCTGAACTCGTAAAACTCGCGTGTACAACTCCTCCATAGCTAGGATCTTGCCTCTACATTCCTACCCCCCATTCTACTGCCAGACTTAGAACCACGGCACTTATTGTGTTGTAATCTGTAATGTGACGAGAAACAAGGTCAAAATTTATTGATGGCAGAAGGTTGACCATGTGGTTGCTCGCCGTTGAGGTGGCTGCGGCACGCTCTGATCACGTTCGTCCGCACATTTTTCTCGCCATTGAGGTGGCCACGGCGTGCTCCACTCTGGCGTCCCTGCGCGCTCTGCTCACCGTTGAGATAAATTTACAATGGTAATGGTTAATAATTCTTAATAATTGTCTTATATATTCAGGATAATTTAAAATGCCACATGTGGCAAGTCCCAAAACACTCACAACCTACATAAGCATACAATTATAATAAAATATAAGCTAAAAGGCTGAGCTGGCGGCCTTCCGACGATGGTCTTCTTGGACTCCATGATCAGCATAGCACCCTTGTGACCGTTCACTCCAAGTGTCCCGACCCGCCTCCGCCTACGGAGTTACCGGCGCTGGGAGGCTCTTGGGGATGCCGGGCCTCTTTCAGAAGAGCTTGATAGCGTGCAATCACGCGCATGAAAACTCCACGGAACCGCTCCATTTCCATGTCTCTGGCCTGCTAGAAAATTCCATCCATCACCTGCATCCTCAAGTTATCACGTTGACGATGTTCTACTTCGTCCGGGACATCAACTCCTCCAAGGATGCGCTCGAGTCTGGCCACCACATCATCGGGATCGAGGTTGACACGGCCGCCGCGGGCAATGATGAAGTCACAGGCTGCCTGTGTCTTGACTGGATCGCAGAGGTCCTCTGCACATTCCTTGCGGGGCATCAGGCTCTCGATGAGCACTGGTGACGGCGGCTCTTCGTGTGGGTCATCGATCATGCCGCCGAGTAGCTCTGGATCTTTTGCACGGTGGATGGCAAACTGCTCATCACACCTCCTCTGCAATATGTCGATTGTGCTCCCAAGGACTGCCACGCCAATATGTCTGCCGATGGGCCATGGTGCCTACACTGGCCGATGAAGCTCTTGCTCCCCGACCTGCTCCGGCTCATTCTCCTCGCCGAAGATGTAACGCGGGTAGGCGTTGATACGTCCATTTTGCATCATGTTTTTATATCGATATTTATCGCATTACGGACTGTTATTTCACTTTATATCACAATACTTATGGCTATTCTCTCTTATTTTACAAGGTTTACATAAGGAGGGAGAATGCCGGCAGCTGGAATTCTGGGCTAGAAAGGGAGCAAATATTAGAGAGCTATTCTGCGCAACTCCAAAAGTCCTGAAACTCCACAGAACGTCTTAAAAGAAATAAAGAAAAATCCATGCCAAAGATGAAGGCCAAGGGGGCCACACCCTTCTCACGAGGGTGGGGGGCGCCCCCCCTAGGGCGCCCCCCTACCTCGTGGGCCCCCTGGTGGGTCTCCGACGTCCATCTTCTCCTATATGAAGTCTTTTGATGAGAAAAAATAAGAAGCAACCTTTCGGGACGAGACTTCGCCGCCACGAGGCGGAACCGAGGCGGAACCAATCTAGAGCTCCGGCAGAGCTGTTTCTGCCGAGGAAACTTCCCTCCGGGAGGGGGAAATCATCACCATCGTCATCACCAATGCTCCTCTCATCGGGAGAGGGCAATCTCCATCAACATCTTCACTAGCACCATCTCATCTCCAAACCCTAGTTCATCTCTTGTATCCAATTCTTGTCTCAAAATCCGGGATTGGTGCTAGTAGGTTGCTAGTAGTGTTGATTACTCCTTGTAGTTGATGCTAGTTGGTTTATTTGGTGGAAGATCATATGTTCAGATCCTTTATGCATATTATTACCCCTCTGATTATGAACATGAATATGCTTTGTGAGTAATTATGTTTGTTCCTGAGGACAAGGGAGAAGTCTTGCTATTAGTAGTCATGTGAATTTGGTATTCGTTTGATATTTTGATAAGATGTATGTTGTCTAGCCTCTGGTGGTGTTATGTGAACATCGACTACATAACACTTCACCATTATTTGGGCCTATAGGAAGGCATTGGAAAGTAATAAGTAGATGATGGGTTGCTAGAGTGACAGAAGCTTAAACCCTAGTTTATGCGTTGCTTCGTAAGGGGCTGATTTGGATCCATATGTTTCATGCTATGGTTAGGTTTACCTTAATACTTTTGTTGTAGTTGTGGATGCTTGCAATAGAGGTTAATCATAAGTGGGATGCTTGTTCAAGTAAGAATAGCACCCAAGCACCGGTCCACCCACATATCAAATTATCAAAGTATCGAACGCGAATCATATGAACGTGATGAAAACTAGCTTGACAATATTCCCATGTGTCCTCGGGAGCGCTTTTCCTATTATAAGAGTTTGTTCTGGCTTGTCCTTTGCTACAAAAAGGATTGGGTCACCTTGCTGCACCTTATTTACTTTTGTTACTTGTTGCTCGTTACAATTTACCTTATTACAAAACTATATGTTACCACTTATTCCAGTACTTGCAGAGAATACCTTGCTGAAAACTGCTTATCATTTCCTTCTGCTCCTCGTTGGGTTCGACACTCTTACTTATAGAAAGGACTACGATAGATCCCCTATACTTGTGGGTCATCAAGACTCTTTTCTGGCGCCGTTGCCGGGGAGTGTAGCGCTTCTGGTACGTGGAATTTGGTAAGGAAAAATTTATATAGTGTGCTGAAATTTACTGTCACTTGTTACTATGGAAAGTAATTCTCTGAGGGGCTTGTTTGGGGTATCTTCACCCCGTCCAGTAGAGCAAAGAGTTGCTCCTCAACCTACTGAACCTATTGAAAATGAAACTCCTTTTATATTTCCTTCGGGTATAATGGAAAAACTGCTCGCTAATCCTTTTACAGGAGATGGAACAAAGCATCCTGATGAGCACTTATTATATGTGGATGAAGTTTAGGGATTATTTAAGCTTGTAGGTGTATCCGATGATGTTGCTAAGAAGAAGGTCTTCCCTTTATCTTTGAAGGAATACGCATTGATATGGTATAGGCTATGTGATACGAGATCGTGGGACTATAAAAGATTGAAATTGGAATTTCATCAAAAGTATTAACCTATGCATCTTGTTCATCATGATCGCAATTATATATATAATTTCTGGCCTCGCGAAGGAGAAAGCATCGCTCAAGCTTGGGGGAGGCTTAAATCAATGTTATATTCATGCCCCGATCATGAGCTCCCGAGAGAAATAATTATGCAAAGTTTTTATGCTCGGCTTTCTCATAATAATCAAACCATGCTTGATACTTCTTGTGCTGGCTCTTTTATGATGAAGACTATTGAATTCATATGGAACTTATTGGATAGAATTAAACGCAACTCTGAAGATTGGGACCTCGACAAAGGTAAGGAGTCAGGTATGACACCTAAGTTTGATTGTGTTAAATCTTTTATGGATACCGATATTTTCCGTAAGTTTAGCACTAAATATGGACTTGATTCTGAGATAGTAGCTTCTTTCTATGAATCTTTTGCTACTTATGTTGATCTCCCTAAGGTGAAGTGGTTTAAATATCATCCTCCCATAGAAGTAAAAGTAGCTGCACCTATTAAAGTTGAAGAAAAGACTATCACTTATAATGATCCTATTGTTCCTACTTCTTATATTGAGAAACCACCTTTCCCTGTTAGAATAAAGGATCATGCTAAAGCTTCAACTGTTGTTCGTAAAAGCAATATTAGAACTTATACACCTCATGAGCAAGTTAAAGTAGAACCTAATATTGCTATTGTTAAAGATCTCTTGTCTGATAATATTGATGGGCATGTTATTCAGTTCGAAGGTGAAACTGCTAGAATTGCTAAACCGTGTGATAAGGATAAACATAGACCTGTGGTAGGCGTGCATGTTATTTCTGTTAAAATAGGAGATCATTGTTATCATGGCTTATGTGATATGGGTGCTCGTGCTAGTGTTATACCTCATGACTTATACAAAGAAATTAAGAATGAAATTGCACCTGTTGAGTTAGAAGATATTGATGTTACTATTAAACTTGCTAATAGAGATACTATTGCACCAATTGGAATTGTTAGAGATGTTGAAGTCTTGTGTGGGAAAACTAAATATCCTGCTGATTTTCTTGTTCTTACTTCTCCACAAGATAGCTTTTGTCCCATTATATTTGGTAGACCCTTCTTAAATATTGTCAATGCTACCATAGACTGCACTAAGAATATTGTTACTGTTGGTTTGGATGATATGGTTCATGAGTTTAATTTCTCTAAATTTAGTAAACAACATCGTGAGGAAGAATTACCTAGTAAGGATGAAATTATTGTTCTTGCTTCTATTGTCGTACCTCCTAGTGATCCTTTAGAACACTATTTGCTAGACCATGAAAATGATATGTTCATGAATGAAAGAAGGGAAATAGATGAAGTATTCTTTAAACAGGAACCTATTCTGCAACACAACTTGCCTGTTGAAATTTTAGGAGATCCTCCTCCACCCAAGGGTGATCCCGTGTTTGAGCTTAAACCGTTGCCTGATAATCTTAAATATGCTTATCTTGATGAAAAGAAGATATATCCTATTATTATTAGTGCTAACCTTTCAGAGCATGAAGAAGAAAGATTATTGAAAACTCTGAAGAAGCATCGTGCTGCTATTGGATATACTCTTGATGATCTTAAGGGCATTAGTCCCACTCTATCTCAACATAAAATAAATTTGGAAGCAGATGCCAAACCAGTTCGTGATCCTCAACGACGTCTGAATCCTAAAATGAAAGAAGTGGTAAGAAAAGAAATACTTAAGCTTCTGGAGGCAGGTATAATTTATCTCGTTGCTCATAGTGAGTGGGTAAGTCATGTCCATTGTGTCCCTAAGAAGGGAGGTATTACCGTTGTTCCTAATGATAAAGATGAATTGATTCCACAAAGAATTATCACAGGTTATAGGATGGTAATTGATTTCCGCAAATTAAATAAAGCTACTAAGAAAGATCATTACCCCTTACCTTTTATTGATCAAATGCTAGAAAGATTATGCAAACATACACATTATTGCTTTCTAGATGGTTATTCTGGTTTCTCTCAAATACCTATGTCGGCTAAAGATCAATCAAAGACTACTTTTACTTGCCCTTTTGGTACTTTTGCTTATAGACGTATGCCTTTTGGTTTATGTAATGCACCTGCTACCTTTCAAAGATGCATGATGGCTATATTCTCTGACTTTTGTGAAAAGATTTGTGAGGTTTTCATGGACGACTTTTCGGTCTATGGTTCCTCTTTTGACGATTGCTTGAGCAATCTTGATCGATTTTTGCAGAGATGTGAAGAAACTAATCTTGTCTTGAATTGGGAAAAGTGCCACTTTATGGTTAATGAAGGTATTGTCTTGGGGCACAAAGTTTCTGAAAAAGGTATTGAAGTTGATAAAGCCAAAGTTGATGCTATTGAAAAGATGCCATGTCCCAAGGATGTCAAAGGTATAAGAAGTTTCCTTCGTCACGCCGGATTTTATAGGAGGTTCATTAACAACTTCTCAAAAATTTCTCGGCCTCTGACTAATTTATTGCAAAAAGATATACCATTTGTCTTTGATGATGATTGTGTAGAAGCATTTGAAATACTTAAGAAAGCATTAGTCTCTGCACCTATTGTTCAGCCACCTGATTGGAATTTACCCTTTGAAATTATGTGCGATGCTAGTGATTATGTTGTAGGTGCTGTTCTAGGGCAAAGAGTTGATAAGAAATTAAATGTTATTCATTATGCTAGTAAGACTCTAGACCATGCTCAAAGAAATTATGCTACTACTGAAAAAGAGCTTTTAGCTGTTGTATTTGCTTGTGATAAGTTCAGACCTTATATTGTTGATTCTAAAGTAACTATCCACACTGATCATGCTGCTATTAAATACCTTATGGAAAAGAAAGATGCTAAACCTAGACTTATTAGATGGGTTCTCTTGCTACAAGAATTTGATTTACATACTGTTGATAGAAAGGGAGCTGAGAACCCCGTTGCAGACAACTTATCTAGGTTAGAAAATATTCTTGATGACCCACTACCTATTAATGATGACTTTCCTGATGAACAATTAAATGTTATAAGTACTTCTAGTAGTACTCCATGGTATGCTGATTATGCTAATTATATTGTTGCTAAGTTTATACCACCTAGCTTCACATACCAGCAAAAGAAAAAATTCTTCTATGACTTGAGACATTACTTTTGGGATGACCCACATCTTTATAAAGATGGAGTAGATGGTGTTATTAGACATTGTGTACCTGAGCATGAACAGGAACAGATCCTACGCAAGTGTCATTCCGAGTCTTATGGAGGACACCACGCTAGAGATAGAACTGCACATAAGGTATTGCAATCTGGTTTTTATTGGCCTACTCTCTTCAAGGATGCCCGTAAGTTTGTCTTGTCATGTGATGAATGTCAAAGAATTGGTAATATTAGTAGACGTCAAGAAATGCCCATGAATTATTCTCTTGTTATTGAACTTTTGATGTTTGGGGCTTTGATTATATGGGACCTTTTCCTGCCTCTAATGGATATACACATATTTTAGTTGTTGTTGATTACGTTACTAAGTGGGTAGAAGCTATTCCAACTAGTAGTGCTGATCATAACACTTCTATCAAAATGCTTAAGGAAGTTATTTTTCCGAGGTTTGGAGTCCCTAGATATTTAATGATTGATGGTGGTTCACACTTTATTTATGGTGCTTTCCGTAAAATACTTGCTAAATATGATGTTAATCATAGAATTGCATCTCCTTATCATCCACAATCTAGTGGTCAAGTAGAATTGAGCAATAGAGAGCTCAAATTAATTTTGCAAAAGACTGTTAATAGGTCTAGAAAGAATTGGTCCAAGAAACTTGATGATGCATTATGGGCATATAGAACTGCATACAAAAATCCTATGGGTATGTCTCCATATAAAATGGTATATGGAAAAGCATATCACTTACCTCTTGAACTAGAACATAAGGCATATTGGGCTATTAAAGAGCTCAACTATGATTTCAAACTTGCCGGTGAGAAGAGGTTATTTGATATTAGCTCACTTGATGAATGGAGAACCCAAGCATATGAAAATGCCAAGTTATTTAAAGAAAAAGTTAAAAGATGGCATGAAAAAAGGATACAAAAGCGTGAGTTTAATGTAGGTGATTATGTATTGCTATACAACTCTCGTTTAAGATTTTTTGCAGGAAAACTTCTCTCTAAATGGGAAGGCCCCTATGTTATCGAGGAGGTCTATCGTTCCGGTGCAATAAAAATCAACAACTTCGAAGGCACAAATCCGAAGGTGGTAAACGGTCAAAGAATCAAACATTATATCTCAGGTAAACCCATAAATGTTGAAACCAATATTATTGAAACCGTAACCCTGGAGGAATACATAAGGGACACTTTCCGGAACATTTCAGACTCCGAAAGGGAATAGGTATGTGGTACGGTAAGTAAACCGACTCCAAAACAATTTCTAAGGCAATATTTCTCCGTTTTGGAATATTTAGAAAAATAGAAAAATAAGTAGCAGTCCGGGAAGGACACGAGGGAGCCACGAGGGTGGTGGGCGCGCCCCCTACCTCGTGAGCACCTTGTGTGCCTTCCGGACTTCGTTTTCTTGTACGATGCGTATTTTGGTTGGGAAAAATTCATTATATATTCTCCCGAAGGCTTTGACTCCCGTATCACGCAAATCTCCTCTGTTCTTGTTTCGAGCTGTTTTCTGTCAGGGTTTTCAAGGCCAGGCATCATGCCGTCCCCCTCCTCCAACAATGGTGACAACGATGCTTGGCTAATGAGGATAGATCTGAAGGGGGAAGAACCCACAAAGGTCAACAAGGATGAAAGGATCAAGAAGGCCATGGAGGATCAAGCTCCCGCAGCAAAAGACATCCTTCAACTTGATCATAACCTTCTTACCCCAACTGAGATCGAAGCTTTCAAGATGATTGAGTTAGCTCATATACAGAATAAGTATCTCACACAAGAAAATATTTTGTTGAAGGAGCATATTGTCGCACTCAAGGGCATTATCCGCAAGCTGGAGGACCTCTTACGCTCGATGTGCGATTATCCATCACCACCACCTTCTTCACCGACCAAGGAAATATAATCACATGGGTATGGGCACTCCCCTTGGCAACTGCCAAGCTTGGGGGAGGTGCCCCGGTAACGTATCACAATCACATCTCCTATCTTTACCGTTTTTCTTAGTTCGATCCTATTAGTAGTATCTTGATCTAGTAGAATAAAGTTTATGGCATGATCTAGTTTTGAGTTTTGTTTTATGATCTCTCTATGTAATCGAGTCCATGAGTTATATATAATAAAGATTAGTGTTGAGTCAAGGGCCTGATTATTTTGCCATGATCTTGGGTGAATAAAAGAAAAGAGAAAAAGAATAAAAAGAAACAACAAGTTCATATTGATCTTATTGAGAGTAATGACTTCACATAGAAAGAGTGTGATGATTAAAAGTTGTTGGGAATTGGCAGACATAGCTTTGGTCATTGTTGCAATTAATAGGAAGTAATAAGGAAAGAGAGGTTTTCACATATAGATATATTATCATTGACATCTTTTATGATTGTAAGCACTCATCAAAATATGACATGCTAAAGAGTTGATATTGGATAAGGAAGACAACGTAATGAGTTATGTCTTTCTTATATCTGAGATAAAGTATGTTGTCATGGTTCCTCTAACTTGTTGAGCTTGCCTTTCCCCCTCATGCTAGCCAAATTCTCAGCACCAAGTAGAAATACTACTTGTGCTTCCAAATATCCCTAAACCAATTTTGCCATGAGAGTCCACCATATCTACCTATGGATTGAGTAAGATCCTTCAAGTAAGTTGTCATCGGTGTAAAGCAATAAAAATTGCTCTAAATATGTATGATTAATTGGTGTGGGAGAAATAAGCTTTATACGATCTTGTGATGTGGAAGTAATAAAAGCGATGGACTGCATAATAAAGGTTCACATCACAAGGGGCAATATAAAGTGACATTCTTTCGCATTGAGATTTTATATATCCAACCATAAAAGCGCATGGCAACCTCTGCTTCCCTCTGCGAAGGGCCTATCCTTTATTATTATCTTCTACCTTATGCAAGAGTCACGGTGATCTTCACCTTTCCTTTTTCATTTTATCCTTTGGCAAGCTCAGCATGTTGGAAAGAACATGATATATATATATATATATATATATATATATCTAATTGGATGTAGGGGAGCATGAACCATTATTGTTGACATTACCCTTAAGGTAAAAGGTAGTGGGGCAAAACTATAAGCCCCTATCTTTCTCTGTGTCCGATTAAAACTCTGTAACCACAAGTATCGCGTGAGTGTTAGCAATTATGGAGGACTAAATGATAGTTGAGTATGTGGACTTGCTTTTTAGCTCTGACATAGACTCTTTCCGATGTTATGATAAATTGCAATTGCTTCAGTGACTGAGATTATAGTTTGTTGGAACCCAATAAGGTTTATGATTTATACTTTTGCATTGTGAATAGATCATCACTTGAACATAAGTAATCATATGATAAAACCTATATATGTTGTTGTTATAAGAATAATCATGATGCCTGCATGTCCGTATTTTATTTTTATCGACGTCTCTACCTCTAAACATGAGGACATATTTATTGTTATCGGCTTTTCGCTTGAGGACAAGCAAGGTCTAAGCTTGGGGGAGTTGATACGTCCATTTTGCATCATGCTTTTATATCGATATTTATCGCATTATGGACTGTTATTTCACTTTATATCATAATACTTATGGCTATTCTCTCTTATTTTACAAGGTTTACATAAGGAGGGAGAATGCCGGCAGCTGGAATTCTGGGCTGGAAAGGGAGCAAATATTAGAGACCTATTCTGCGCAACTCCAAAAATCCTGAAACTCCATAGAACGCCTTAAAAGAAATAAAGAAAAATACATGCCAAAGATGAAGGCCAGGGGGGCCACACCCTTCTCACGAGGGTGGGTCCCCCCCCCCAGGGTGCGCCCCCTACCTCGTGGGCCCCCTGGTGGGTCTCCGACGTCCATCTTCTCCTATATGAAGTCTTTCGATGAGATAAAAATAAGAAGCAACCTTTCGGGACGAGACTCTGCCGCCACGAGGCGGAACCGAGGCGGAACCAATCTAGAGCTCCGGCAGAGCTGTTCTGCCGGGGAAACTTCCCTCTGGGAGGGGGAAATCATCACCATCGTCATCACCAACGCTCCTTTCATCGGGAGAGGGCAATCTCCATCAATATCTTCACCAGCACCATCTCATCTCCAAACCCTAGTTCATCTCTTGTATCCAATTCTTGTCTCAAAGTCCGGGATTGGTGCTAGTAGGTTGCTAGCAGTGTTGATTACTCCTTGTAGTTGATGCTAGTTGGTTTATTTGGTGGAAGATCATATGTTCAGATCCTTTATGCATATTATTACCCCTCTGATTATGAACATGAATATGCTTTGTGAGTAATTACGTTTGTTCCTGCGGACAAGGGAGAAGTCTTGCTATTAGTAGTCATGTGAATTTGGTATTCGTTTGATATTTTGATAAGATGTATGTTGTCTAGCCTCTGGTGGTGTTATGTGAACGTCGACTACATAACACTTCACCATTATTTGGGCCTAGAGGAAGGCATTGGGAAGTAATAAGTGATGATGGGTTGCTAGAGTGACAGAAGCTTAAACCCTAGTTTATGCGTTGCTTCGTAAGGGGTTGATTTGGATCCATATGTTTCATGCTATGGTTAGGTTTACCTTAATAGTTTTGTTGTAGTTGTGGATGCTTGCAATAGAGGTTAATCATAAGTGGGATGCTTGTTCAAGTAAGAACAGCACCCAAGCACCGGTCCACCCACATATCAAATTATCAAAGTATCAAACGCGAATCATATGAACGTGATGAAAACTAGCTTGACGATATTCCCATGTGTCCTCGGGAGCGCTTTTCCTATTATAGGAGTTTGTTCCGGCTTGTCCTTTGCTACAAAAAGGATTGGGCCACCTTGCTGCACCTTATTTACTTTTGTTACTTGTTGCTCGTTACAATTTACCCTGCAGAGAATACCTTGTTGAAAACCGCTTATCATTTCCTCCTGCTCCTCGTTGGGTTCGACACTCTTACTTACCGAAAGGACTACGATAGATCCCCTATACTTGTGGGTCATCAGGCGTCGACGTTGAAACTTTGGTCGTTGCCTAGCATGCTTGGAATAACTAATGGTAGATGTGTGAGGACTAGATCTGCGCAGAGTGTCGCAGCGGTGCGTTGCCGCCTGGGTTATATGCAGCAAGCCGTTAGCTAGTGGCGGCAAACCGGTGAGGGAAGATGCATGGATTTTACAATTCACCCATGTGGAGCGCGGGAAGCATTCTCTGAAGCACGGGAAGACTAAGTGGAGCACACACACAACCCGAATATTGTATCCGGTGCCACATGTTATTTATCACACAAGTGTTAACATATGGAAACGTATGTGTAACTTACTAATCATTGCACACGAGTACTTGCAGACGCATCGTGTGCGATACTCCTAGCCCCCGCAAGCAACTAGTTTGCATTTTTCAAATTTTTTTGTACACACAGAATCGCACACGAACTAATTGTATTAACCATTTGTGTTGTAATTTCTCATCGCAAACAGTTCATCCGAGTTGGCTGTTTGCCATGTATCACACACATCTTGTTAAGTTGAACCATTTCTGTTATGTTCGCTAATCGAAAACAGTTCATCCGAGTGAACCGTATGCCCTATATCACACACACACACACCTTGATCTGGCTAACCGTTTCTGTTGCACTCCCTAATTAATAACAAACATTTCATCCGAGCGAACTGTATGTCGTATATCGCACACACATTTGAACGGGTTAACCGCGTGCCCTGAATCGCACATGCAACTAAAATCTGAACTATGTTTGATGGCTCCACCATCAGAAACGTTTTGCACCTTTTTGATGGTTTTTTACATGCCCGTTTGTGATTAATGCATTACACACAGTTTCGTTAATGGGTCTATGATCGTAGTGTCGCGTTAGCAGCATCCTGCAGTAGTGGTAATTCATGTCAACATACATATTGTTGGACTAATGCTTTTACTTAGTATATTCTAGGAAAGTTCAACATTGGAATGGCAAGGACATGAGGATATGGACCCCTTCAAAATGTGAAGGACATGGGTTGGCAAAGCTTCAAGACTCTACGTTTTTGGTTAAATGGTCTAGGATCACATTCAGGGCCGGTCCTGAGAATTCATGGGCCCGGGGCAAAACTAGAACCTGGGCCCCTTCAATGTCGATATCAAAATTATATTTAATATATGTATAAGTTAAATGTTATCAATAAACACTAAAAAAGAGGTCATGGTACACCCTGTTGCAAAAACAACACTAAAAATGATAAATAAGTATATATGTATATATTAACATGATTTTTTTCTCCTAAATGGGACACAACCCCAAAGCCTCGTAGATAATAGTTTTGCAGCATCAAAACCATGGAATTGATCATCAAGTTAAACAAACACGCTTATAAAGAATTTGACATAACTTACTGGTTAATCCTGCTTCCGTAGAGATCATCCAATACTCAATCATGGAAGACAAAGACAACTACGTAAACTCTTTGTTTTCATTCAGATTTAGTAGGTGTTCTATCCTCCTCCACATTTTTTTCATGTACTGATTTTGTGAATTTCTGAATTACAAGATGTCCATTATGATCTATTACTCAGAATCAAAATGTGCTTCGACGTATTTTGTGCTACTAACATTTGCTAAATTACATAAGTGTCAGTCATTGCGAATTAACAAAAACACTATGCCTCCTGACTTGCGTAAACATATCTTGTTGACTAGTACGCACCTGACTAGCTACTAGAGGCAACAATGGTGCCGATAAATAATTCGCAATCGAACAATAATATTACGGCTCCTAGTTTTGAATGCCAAGGGAAAATCCTGCTCACAGTGATAACAATTTCTTTTGCCGTGAGTAAGAAGAGTAGAAATCTCAAACTCCATAGAATGATACAACCTCACAAGATTAGATCAAAAAGGAGTGAAGCATTCCTTACCAGAGCCTAACGAGAAGCCTGCTTGCGAGCTACTCCTTCGCCGCCGCTGCTGCGGCGTCGGTGGCGATTGCCCTGATACGATTAGGGATTGAAGTTTGGTGTGAGCGATGGGTGTCGGCGGCAGAAAAAACAAGACATGGGTGAGTGCGTTGGGCGAGGCACAGTATCAGGTGGATGCCATCATAAGGAGAAGGGCCGGACAACGAAGTCTTGATCGTGGGCTACCTTGCATGGTGTACCTGGGAGGGGGGCCCTTGGATCTTGGGGGCCCGGGGCGGCCGCCCCTGCTGCCCCCCCCCCCCTCCTCAGGGCCGGCCCTGATCACATTGAGTCTATAGGAAAGCCAATACTATTAAAAGGGGATGAGGTTTTCATCACGACTCAATTGCTCAAGTGCTTGATGTATTGCTCCAAAAACACTCAACCACTTTCTCCAAATCATATATACCAACCCTGAATAGCCAACTCGGTCCCACCGAAAGAATCTACTCCGGACCCACCGAGTTGATCCTATACACTCCCAGAGCCAAACCCTAGAATTTCGATCTCAGCGAGTTGTAGTGACCAGGTTTCTGTAAGCCAATTCGTTCATTTCGGAATCACCGAGTTGAATTGATCGAAACTACCGAAACAAAGTCTTGCCTACGTTATTGCATCTCGGTCTGTCTGAGATTTCCACTTGGTCCCACCAAAAAGCCCAATGTTCATATCTTTTACACAGGTCGGTCTCATCGATTTTTTGTGTCAGTGTCACCGAGTTGAGTCAAAAGTGTGTAATGGTTGGAGTTTGGGTGAAGGCTATAAATACCCCTCCACCGCCACCTACTTTCTAAGAGAGCTATCAAAACGAATCTACACTTTCACCATTCATTTTCTGAGAGAGAACCACCTACCCATGTGTTGAGATCAAGAGATTCCAATCCAACCATTTGAACCTTGATTTCTAGCCTCCTCAAGTTGCTTTCCACTCTAATCCTTCTCCTACCGAAGGCAAATCTGTGAGAGAGTGATTGAGTGTTGATGAGACTATCATTTGAAGCACAAGAGCAATGAGTTCATCATCAACAACACAATCTATTACCTTTCAGATAGTGGTGTCTCCTAGATTGGTTAGGTGTCACTTGAGAGCCTCCAAGATATTGTGGAGTTGAACCAAGAGCTTGTAAAGGCAAGGAGACCGCCTACTTCGTGAAGATCTACCCCGATTGAGGCTAGTCCTTCATGGACGTAAGCAATGGTGGAATAGACAATGTTGCTTCTTCATGGACCCTTCATGGACCCGCACAGCCGTTACCCTCTATGGGTTGAAGTCTCCATCAACATGGACGTACGATAGCACCACTTATCGGAACCACGCCAAAAATCATTGTGTCTTCATTGCATTTGATCTTCCATCTCTACACATTTACTTTCCACACTATTGCATGTTGTATTCTTTCCACTGCTCTATCTCTAGATATGCATGTGTAGGAAGTTTTGGGTGTATGTTAACTGGTGTCAAAATCTACCTGAGTTTCAAGAAAACTAAAACTGCACCTTTAGTTGATTAAGAGTTTATTCACCATCCCTCTAAACCAATCTTCTCGATCCTACAGTGTTGTTGTAGAGGCCCGCTGGGGGTGAACTGGTGATGAGGTTTGGGAGCTACGATCTGGTAAAGAGAATGAAAAGGAGGGATGATCCAACCGTGCGGCATCATATTCATTGATTAGAAGCTATATATCCTTTGGTTTTCCCGACCTAAAGATTGGGGTCATTCTGCTATGTGTTTCTTAATCTTGTCAGATATAATAAAATTCCTTTTTGGGAGTGTTTTGGTAAAAAAAATTTAATTAGGGCTCATTTGATTCATATGAAATTCATAGGATTTCTGGAGGATTTGAATCCTTAGGATTATTTTCCTACAGTAATAGTTTGATTCACATGAATGCAATCCGAATGGATTTTACAATATTTTACATTTATACTCTATTTTGGAGGAATTTTTCATAAGCTTAAACCTCTTGGTAGATATTCCGTTTTCCTGTCCAAAATTCTACATTTTCTGAAGTCCTATTGGATATATCAAATATTTTCCTATCCAAAATTCTACATATTTTGTAGTCCTATAGGATATAAGAGGATGTGATATTTTATTCCTTCACTATGTCATAGGGCATCTCTGATCCTTTCTGCTCTGGTGTCGTCCACAACACACCGCACCATCTCGAAGTCATGGTTCTCCGTGCCGGCAGGCAGCAGCTACGGATCCCCTTCGGGATCCGGATCTTGGCGCCGCCAGCGTCTCTCTCCGAGGCCCTCGATCTCTACCACGACCAGCTCATTGGAGAAGGAGGAGATCATCATCTCCTCCAACGATGAAGAGGATCAGCCGCCGCTGCAGTCGCGTCTCTTAGGAGAGGCGACGAGGCTAGACAAGGAGTATCAATGACAAATGGAGCTCATGATCGAGTGATCGTTGCGATACCGCGGTTCGGCACCGCCCTCGCCGCCACCAGCACGCGTGAAGGAGCAGCCGACGTCTTCACCTCGCTGGCCTGTCAAGGAAGATCCGATGCCCCACGGTGCAACCGTGACGTCCAAAATTGAATGTCGCGTGAAGGAGGACTTTGTGTCGTCGTCGCACTATGTATTGCAGGACAAAGGCTGTGAAGGAGGAGGTGCCCCTGACGATCATGGAGGCATGCGACCGCCTCCTCCACTACCTTGGTGGCCATGACGGTTGTGGCTCGTCGTCGTCGCGGACCATTGTCACGACAGATGAGAGGATGGGCCATCCAAGCGGTGCGCCACTCATCACTCGCAAAGTTCGATGTGCGTCGGCTTGGGTCTTCATGAACTTCGTCCACGTGAAGGCTTGGGCCTGAGGCTGGTTGGTGACCACCATGGAGACGTTTGTGCAATGGCCTCAATGGGGAGCTTACCAAGATCGGCGAGGAGCGGTCTCTCAGATAGACCGCCGCCGTTGTCGTGGTTCTAAGTCTGACAGTAATGTAGGGGGGTAGGTATGGAGAGGCAAGATCTTAGCTATGGAGTAGTTGTAAGCACACGAGGTTTACGAGTTCAGGCCCTTCTCGGAGGAAGTAATAGCCCTACGTCTCGGAGCCCGGAGGCGGTCGACTGGATTATGTGTGTATGAATTACAGGGGTGCGAACCCTTTACACTGAGGAGGGGGTGGCTTATATAGAGTTCTCCAGACCCCTCCGGCCCTCAGTTATGCAGGGTTTTAAATACATTAAGGTTGGGCGTTACTGGTAACGCCCCTAATAAAGTGCTATGATGATCATAAAAGCTACTTAATGACCGACCGTTAGCGTGCGGAGTGACTTTAGGTCTCCTGGCCGTCGAGTGGTTGGATCTTGGTCAAGTGATTGCTTCTTGGTCAAGTGTCTTCGAGTCTATCGGGTGGAAAACCTCCAAGTCGATTGAAAGGTGATTTCTTCTAGAGATGTCCTTGGGTAGGGCAGTTAGAACAGGTCCATGACCCTACCCTAGGTACATAGCTTCATCATTAGCCCCCGAATGGATCAAGGTTTGAGTGGGGAAGGAGTTGAGAACTTCTCCGACTCATTTTTCATGCCATGAGCATATCTTGTTTCGAATCAATGAACCTGAGTGATGACAACAACTTCCTTTTCAGTCGCCTTGATCCATTCTTAGTTTTTTGTCGAGTGAGTTTCTTTACTTGAAAAGCTCCAAGTGGCGGTGCGGAGGAGATCTTCCATCTGACAAGTTGTTCTGCTGCCCGTAGATTTCGCGGGATTTGAATTTTGGGAAGCATGCGGGACAGGGGAGGCCGCAGTAATCGGATGGGATAGGGCGGAGCCGCCTCGATCTCCGCGCCACCTTTTTCGCCACATATCACGCGCGCGATTGTTACGGGATTTGACAGGATTGTCCGGGCCTACCAGTCAACCACTCGGAAGTGACCTCATATAAGGCGTCGGACCGGGGTTTCTTGAACAATGTGTTCTCATTTCCTCTTCTCCTCTTCAGGCTTCTTCGTCGCGCTCGCTCTCGCCCCAGCGCCGCCGCTCCGTACGCGTCTCGCCGGCAACGATGGGGAAGGAGTAGACGGTGGCTCTGGAGCGGGCGAAGAAGGCGACGGCAAAGGCGAAGGGGAAGGCGACCAGTCGGGGTGGATCTTCCTCATGAGCCGGCCTGCCGAAGGGCTGGATCCAGGGCGACTGGATCTGCTCGGCGATCCACCAAGAAGACCTCGATGACCTAGCCGACGGAGGACTGATCCCCCATGGATCGGCGCGGCTTCCGGGGAAGGAATCTGAGCCGCAACCTCGGGAGGGTGAGCGCGTTCTCCTTGCCACTCACGTCGACCGTGGATTTTCCTTGCCTCCTCACCCTTTCTTTCGGGGATTTCTGAATTTCTTTGGGGCACAAATCCACCACTTCACACCCAACACAATCATGTATCTCGCTGCTTTCGTGTCTTTGTGCGAGAATTTCTTGGGTTGTCGGCCTCACTGGGGTCTTTTCAAGCACATTTTCACCTGTCGTTCTCAGATGGTGAAAAAGGCCAATCCGAGTGACGAGAGAACACAAGTGATTCAGATGTGTGGGGGTCTTGGTGTTCAGATGAGAGGGAAAAGTTCCTTTCCGGCCATGATTCTTCCCGACTCGGTCCGCGGATGGCAGTCGACCTGGTTTTACTGCAAAGACCAGCCGACGCCAGGGTAGTTGACTGGCCTCCCTCCTTTTACCATGGACCGAGTGAGCAAACCCTCCTCTTTGAAGGTGATCCCGGAGGAGAAGGCGCAAGTTAGGGTGCTGGTCGAACGGGTGGTCCAGCTTATCCGTGACGGGGTCACTGGTATGGATCTCTTGGAGGTTTTCCTTGGGCGGCGCATCCAGCCTCTTCAAGCTCGAGACCATCCGATGTGGATGTATTCGGGTCTTGACGACACCACTCGGATTCACTCGGAGGAGGTCGATGACGACACACTGGAGGGGTGGCTATCGGGCATCACCGGAAACAAGGACAACCCCAGGGGGGCCAGGAGAGTTCCTCCATTCGACCAGTCCCATGAACCAGAAAAGGTCCGATTCTGAGCTTCTGATTATAATCTGAATTCACTCGCACAGCTGTCTATACTGCATCGACTGACTTTATTCTTCCTGCTTTCTTTCAGGCCCTTATCGAAATGTACTCAGTGCCCAACGGAGAGCAAGAGCAAGATCTGGAAGGAGAGGCGAGCGGCGGCGACAGTGGCGAATGGCATTCTGACGGAGAAGAGGATGAAGAAAGTGACGACTCAAGTGACGAAGAAGAAGTCGAGTCGCCTCCTCGCAGGGAGAGGCGATCCAAGCTTGACCAAGAACGACCGAGCGCCCGTGAAAAGGCGATTGCTCAGACTGGTCAGTCTTCAAAGCGTCCTCGGACATCTTCACCAACCCCAACTGAAAAAGTGTCAAAGCATCTCAAAGTTGCAAAGCAGAAGCCTCAGAAGGCGTTGCCGAAGATTAAGATTGACATCCCCGTCGCTTCTGCATGAGTGTCTCCCTTTGTATTCACTCGACGCTCCGTGCTATTTATTTTTTCTTGATTTAACAAGACGAACTTTGGAACTGGCAGCGCTGCTACTTCTGGGACCTCAGCTTACAGAGATGAGGATGAGGTAATGGAGGATGTAGTCACTTCCAATCTGGGTATGATTTCTGTCATTCTGTCTTTATTTGGTCGACTCAACTGCAATGTGTACCATTGGGTGATGTCATTTTGGCGATTGATCTTTGAACAACTCCTAACATTATTGACCTCCCTGATGATGATGATGATGAGCCTGAGAGGCCTTTGACGAGGAAAAATAGGAAAGCTCCTGCAAGCAAGGCGCCACAGTCGACGCCGATGGCGGAACCAGTCGTTCAGGACACTAGTGATGCCAATCGGGGTTCTGTTACCTTCGCCGTACCATTGTTGAGTGCCCTGCCTTCTTCGTCGACTGCTCAAGCTCCTGCCGACCCACCTTCAGTTTTTGCGATCCATCATGTCCCAGAGGACGAAGTGAATGCTGCCAAGGAAGCCATACGCCAGGAGGGCATTATGATGGAGAAGGTGAAGATGGTGCGGGACGCCAGTCAGGCCGCCTATGACGCCAGCTCGGCTCTCCAAAGCAATGTTCAGGTTAGCTGGTCACCGCTTGTTCTGTTAGGATATGCTATCTGGAGACTCTCTTTCCGAAAATCTTTGCATCTGTACACCCACTGGGTGCGTCGATTGAATTTTTGGACTAGTGGGGGCACACTGAGTGCACCCACTTGGTGTAGTCCCCGAGACTACGGTGGACTGCTGGCAGTCGACTGTAGTCTTTGTATTTTGATTCTTTCGCTCGATCTGGTCTGGCCGTGTCGAGTTGCCGTCATTTTTGGTAGTTTCGCTCATCCACTCTCTTTCGCTTGATCTGGTCTGGCCGTGTCGAGTTGCCGTCGTTTTTGGTAGTTTCGCTCTTCTACTCGGTCTGGGCGAGTGGGATCAGAACTGGTGGGGGCACGCCAAGTGCACCCACTGGGTGTAGTCACCGAGACCGCGATCGACTGCTGGCAGTCGACTGTGGTCTGAGTTCTGTGGTCCAAGTTCTTCTTTCTTTTTTTTACTCCCTGCACTCGACTCCGGTGGGCCGTCGAGTGGGATCAGAACCGGTGGGGGCACGCAAAGTGCACCCACTGGGTGTAGTCCCCGAGACTATGGTGGACTGCTGGCAGTCGACCGTAGTCTTAGTATTGATTGTCTTTGTCGTTTTTCGCTGTAAAATAACTTCCCCTCCCTGATTGCAGAAATCTTGTGATCTTGGAGCTCGCTTTGCTGACTTGGAGAAACAACAGATCTAGCTAAACCTTGACTTGGAATTGGCCAAGACAGAGCTGCAAAAAGCCAAGGACGACGCCAATGGTAAGACGAGCTTGTTGACTGGTTTGTCTTAGGCTTGAGTACCCTTCTGCTCTTTCTGAATCAAGCACTATTTCTTTGCAGAAAAACTGAACGAAGCTCTGGCGAAGAAGGATCAGGATTTGGTTGTTGCTCAAAGGAAAGCTGACGACAGAACCGCTCCGGCTGAACAGAAACTGGCTTCAGTCGGCCAATTGGAAGAAGAGAACGCCAAGATGAAATCTGCCCTGAACGAAGCCAACAAGGAGTGCACGCGCTTGAAGAAAAACAATGTCAACCTGTACGAGAAGATGGAAGGCATCGCTCGCAGGAGGGACGATCTGGAGAGTTATCTAAGGAGCCTTGCCAAGAAGTTGTTCATCAAGCTTGATGGTATACATTTTGTTCCCACTGATGTTTTTTTTGTCGACTCAGCATACGAAAATTGACTTATCCTTGGATCATGAATGCACAGTTTTGCCAGAACTTCGAGGAGGAGACTGGGCGGATTGAGCCAGGTTTGGACCCCATCAACTCTCCCGTGAAAGATGAAACTGCCATGAATCTACTCCGACTGGAATCCCGCATCGACAGTGTTGTGGACTACTTGGCTCGACTAAAGGTCGCCACGTCACGGATCGACACGGCACTTTGGCCAGGGGCCACGCTCCAGAATGATCTCGAGTCTCTGATGACTTGACTTAACGAGATCCCTGGTCGAGTGCAGGAGTGGAAGAAATCTTCTGCCCGGTGTGGTGCTGATGTGGCTCTGTCTTTGGTTCGTGTCCACTGCAAGGAGGTGCAACAAGATAAGCTGGCAGCAATCAAGGTCGCCAACACCCAGAGGCATGACTTCTGATCTTTTATGGAGACTTTTTTTGCTGCAGCCACTCGGATGGCCAACGACGTCGACCTGGACGAGTTCGTCGAGCCTGCCAGTCCTCCTCCTGCGGAGTGAACAAACTTTTATGCCCCCACCTTAAATTTGCCTCGGAATGCCGAGTGGTTTTTGTAACCGTTAAACTCTTTCGGGCTGAATGCCCGAGCACTTCGATCTGCGGTCTGGAACCTTTAGGATTTATCTGAACTTGGTTTATTGTTGAATATCTTCACGAATTCTTCGTCGAGTGGAACTCGTTCTTCACTCGAGACAACTTTTTGTATTTGTGGCGCAGCTCCAAAGGAGAAGGTAGCAGTCGACCTGCACCTCGTCGTCCTTGCAGGTCGGGATGGAGCGCATGTTGTATTTGTGGAGAAGCTCCGAAGGAGAAGGTGGCAGTCGACCTGCACCTCGTCATCCTTGCGGATTGGGATGGAGCGCATGTTGTATTTGTGGCGAAGCTCCCAAGGAGAAGGTGGCAGTCGACCTGCACCTCGTCGTCCTTGCGGATTGGGATGTGTATTGGGATGTGTTTCGTACTTAGGTGAGTACTGGACTGCAGCTAAGCCCCCGAGTGGGAGGGTCGCTCTCCACTCGGTAGGATTTTTCAAACTTAGGCGAGTACTGGACTGCAGCTAAGCCCCCGAGTGGGAGGGTCACTCTCCACACGGTAGGATTTTTCAAACTTAGGCGAGTACTGGACTGCAGCTAAG